>NW_026735769.1:0-101755 GCF_949786415.1 Peromyscus eremicus | reverse complement strand
GTGTTTCTTGTAAGGCGAGCTACCGTTTGTTTCCTAGTCCTAAATGGAGTTAAAATACACATGCAGTTTCTGGTCCTACCAGCAAGAGTTGTTTTCTGGTTAGAAGAGTCACTTTTGCTCTCCCTTTGCCATACACAATGCAAATAGCCCTCGCGTCTGTTCCCAGCAAGTACAGTGTATTGGACTGAAGAGGAGCTACTGTTCTTGTCAGTTTCTTAAGCAGAGTTGAACTAGATATGGCCCATGTGTGTAGGAAGCACAGTTCTTTTGTACTCAGCAAGCAAACTGTTCTGGCCCTATAGGAAACACAGTAGAGTAGAAGAGTGCTCTTTCCTCAAAAGCAGAGTGTGTTTCTTGTAAGGCGAGCTAACGTTTGTTTCCCAGTCCTAAATGGAGTTGAATCACATGCAGTTTCCGTTCCTACGAGCAAGAGTTGTTTTCTGGTAAGGAAAGACACTATTGCGCTCCCATTGCCATACACAGTGCAAATAGCCCTCGCGTCTGTTCCCATCAAGTACAGTGTATTGGACTGAATAGGAGCTACTCTTCTTGTAAGTTTCCTAAGCAGAATTGAACTAGATATGGCCCGTGTGTGTAGGAAGCACAGTTCTTTTGTACTCAGCAAGCTCACTATTTGGACCCCATAGGAAACACAGTAGAGTAGAAGAGTGCTCTTTTCTCAAAAGCAGAGTGTGTTTCTTGTAAGGCGAGCTAGCGTTTGACTCCCAGTCCTAAATGGAGTTGAAATACACGTGCAGTTTCTGGTCCTACCAGCAATAGTTGTTTTCTGGTTAGAAGAGTCACTATTGCACTCCCTTTGCCATACAAAATGCAAATAGCCCTCGCGTCTGTTCCCAGCAAGTACAGTGTACTGGACTGAAGAGGAGCTACTGTTCTTGTCAGTTTCCTAAGCAGAGTTGAACTAGATATGGCCCATGTGTGTAGGAACCACATTTCTTTGTTCTCAGCAAGCTCACTGTTCGGACCACATAGGAAACACAGTAGAGTAGAAGAGTGCTCTTTTCTCAAAAGCAGAGTGTGTTTCTTGTAAGGCGAGCTAGCATTTGTTTCCCAGTCTTAAATGGAGTTGAATCACATGCAGTTTCTGGTCCTACGAGCAAGAGTTGTTTTCTGGTAAGAAGAGTCACTATTGCACTCCCGTTTCCATACACAGTGCAAATAGCTCTGTCGTCTGTACCCAGCATGTACAGTGTATTGGACTGAAGAAGATCTACTGTTCTTGTCAGTTTCCTAAGCAGAATTGAACTAGATATGGCCCGTGTGTGTAGGAAGCACAGTTCTTTTGTTCTGAGCAAGCTCACTGTTCTAGCCCTACAGTAAAAACAGTGGAGTAGAAGAGTGCTCTTTTCTCAAAAGCAGAGTGTGTTTCTTGTAAGGCGAGCTAGCGTTTGTTTCCCAGTCCTAAATGGAGTTGAATCATATGCAGTTTCTGGTCCCACGTGCAAGAGTTTTTTCTGGTAATAAGAGTCACTATTGCGCTCCCATTGCCATACACAGTGCAAATAGCACTGGCGTCTGTACCCAGCATGTACAGCGTATTGGAATGAAGAGGATCTACTGTTCTTTTCAGTTTCCTAAGCAGAGTTGAACTAGATATGGCCCGTGTGTGTAGGAAGCACAGTTCTTTTGTTCTGAACAAGCTCACTGTTCGGACCCCACAGGAAACACAGTAGAGTAGAAGAGTGCTCTTTTCTCAAAAGCAGAGTGTGTTTCTTGCAAGGCGAGCTAGCGTTTGTTTCCCAGTCCTAAATGGAGTTGAATCAAATGCAGTTTTTGGTCCTACGAGCAAGAGTTGTTTTCTGGTAAGAAGAGTCACTATGCGCTCCCTTTGCCATACATAGTGCAAATAGCCCTCTCGTCTGTTCCCAGCAAGTACAGGGTATTGGACTGAAGAGGAGCTACTGTTCTTGTCAGTTTCCTAAGTAGAGTTGAACTAGATATGGCCCGTGTGTGTAGGAAGCACAGTTCTTTTGTTCTGAGCAAGCTCACTGTTCGGACCCCATAGAAAACACAGTGGTGTAGAAGAGTGCTCTTTTCTCAAAAGCAGAGTGTGTTTCTTGTAAGGCGAGCTAGCGTTTGTTTCCCAGTCCTAAATGGAGTTGAATCAAATGCAGTTTTTGTCCTACGAGCAAGAGTTGTTTTCTGGTAAGAAGAGTCACTATTGCGCTCCCATTGCCATACATAGTACAAATAACACTCCCGTCTGTTTCCAGCAAGTACAGTGTATTGGTCTGAAGAGAAGCTACTGTTCATGTCAGTTTCCTAAGCAAAGTTGAACTAGATAAGGCCGTGTGTGTAGGAAGCACAGTTCTTTTGTTCTGAGCAAGCTCACTGTTCGAACCTCATAGGAAACACAGTAGAGAGATGAGTGCTTTTTCTCAAAAGCAGAGTGTGTTTCTTGTAAGGCGAGCTACCGTTTGTTTCCTAGTCCTAAATGGAGTTGAAATACACATGCAGTTTCTGGTCCTACCAGCAAGAGTTGTTTTCTGGTTAGAAGAGTCACTATTGCGCTCCCTTTGCCATACACAATGCAAAAAGCCCTCGTGTCTGTTCCCAGCAAGTACAGTGTATTGGACTGAAGAGAGCTACTGTTCTTGTCAGTTTCTTATGCAGAGTTGAACTAGATATGGCCATGTGTGTAGGAAGCACAGTTCTTTTGTACTCAGCAAGCAAACTGTTCTGGCCCTATAGGAAACACAGTAGAATAGAAGAGTGCTCTTTCCTCAAAAGCAGAGTGTGTTTCTTGTAAGGCGAGCTAGCGTTTGTTTCCCAGTCCTAAATGGAGTTGAATCACATGCAGTTTCCCTTCCTACGAGCAAGAGTTGTTTTCTGGTAAGGAAAGTCACTATTGCGCTCCCATTGCCATACACAGTGCAAATAGCCCTCGCGTCTGTTCCCAGCAAGTACAGTGTATTGGACTGAATAGGAGCTACTGTTCTTGTCAGTTTCCTAAGCAGAATTGAAATAGATATGGCCCGTGTGTGTAGGAAGCACAGTTCTTTTGTACTCAGCAAGCTCACTATTTGGACCCCATAGGAAAACACAGTAGAGTAGAAGAGTGCTCTTTTCTCAAAAGCAGAGTGTGTTTCTTGTAAGGCGAGCTAGCGTTTATTTCCCAGTCCTAAATGGAGTTGAAATACACGTGCAGTTTCTGGTCCTACCAGCAAGAGTTGTTTTCTGGTTAGAAGAGTCACTATTGCACTCCCTTTGCCATACACAATGCAAATAGCCCTCACGTCTGTTCCCAGCAAGTACAGTGTACTGGACTGAAGAGGAGCTACTGTTCTTGTCAGTTTCCTAAGCAGAGTTGAACTAGATATGGCCCATGTGTGTAGGAACCACATTTCTTGTTCTCAGCAAGCTCACTGTTCGGACCCCATAGGAAACACAGTAGAGTAGAAGAGTGCTCTTTTCTTAAAAGGAGAGTGTGTTTCTTGTAAGGCGAGCTAGCATTTGTTTCCCAGTCCTAAATGGAGTTGAATCACATGCATTTTCTGGTCCTACGAGCAAGAGTTGTTTTCTGGTAAGAAGAGTCACTATTGCACTCCATTGCCATACACAGTACAAATAGCTCTGTCGTCTGTACCCAGCATGTACAGTGTATTGGACTGAAGAGGATCTACTGTTCTTGTCAGTTTCCTAAGCAGAATTGAACTAGATATGGCCCGTGTGTGTAGGAAGCACAGTTCTTTTGTTCTGAGCAAGCTCACTGTTCTAGCCCTATAGGAAAAACAGTGGAGTAGAAGAGTGCTCTTTTCTCAATAGCAGAGTGTGTTTCTTGTAAGGCGAGCTAGCGTTTGTTTCCCAGTCCTAAATGGAGTTGAATCACATGCAGTTTCTGGTCCTACGTGCAAGAGTTTTTTCTGGTAATAAGAGTCACTATTGCGCTCCCATTGTGATACACAGGGCAAATAGCACTGGAGTCTATTCTCAGCATGTACAGTGTATTGGACTGAAGAGGATCTACTGTTCTTGTCAGGTTCCTAAGCAGAGTTGAACTAGATATGGCCCATGTGTGTAGGAAGCACAGTTCTTGTGTACTCAGCAAGCTCACTGTTTGGACCCCATAGGAAACACAGTAGAGTAGAAGAGTGCTCTTTTCTAAAAAGCAGAGTGTTTTTCTTGAAAGACGAGCAAGCATTTGTTTCCCAGTCCTAAATCGAGTTGAAATACACATGCAGTTTCTGGTCCTACCAGCAAGAGTTGTTTTCTGGTTAGAAGAGTCACTATTGTGCTACCTTTGCCATACACAATGCAAATAGCCCTCGCGTCTGTTCCCAGCATGTACAGTGTATTGGACTGAAGAGGATCTACTGTTCTTGTTAGTTTCCTAAGTAGAGTTGAACTAGATATGGCCCATGTGTGTAGGAAGCACATTTCTTTTGTTCTCAGCAAGCTCACTTTTCGGACCCCATAGGAAACACAGTAGAGTAGAAGAGTGCTCTTTCCTCAAAAGCAGAGTGTGTTTCTCGTAAGGCGAGCTAGCATTTGTTTCCCAGTCCTAAATGGAGTTGAATCACATGCAGTTTCTGGTCCTACAAGCAAGAGTTATTTTCTGGTAAGAAGAGTCACTATTGCACTCCCATTGCCATACAAAGTGCAAACAGCACTGTCGTCTGTACCCAGCATGTAAAGTGTATTGGACTGAAGAGGATCTGCTGTTCTTGTCAGTTTCCTAAGCAGAATTGAACTAGATATGGCCTGTGTGTGTAGGAAGCACAGTTCTTTTGTTCTGAGCAAGCTCACTGTTCTAGCACGATAGGAAACACAGTAGAGTAGAAGAGTGCTCTTTTCTCAAAAGCAGAGTGTGTTTCTTGTAAGGCTAGCTAGTGTTTGTTTCCCAGTCCTAAATGGAGTTGAATCACATGCAGTTTCTGGTCCTACGAGCAAGAGTTTTTTCTGGTAATAAGAGTCACTATTGCGCTCCCATTGTCATACTCAGGGCAAATAGCACTGGCCTCTGTTCCCAGCATGTACAGTGTATTGGACTGAAGAGGATCTACTGTTCTTGTCAGGTTCCTAAGCAGAGTTGAACTAGATATGGCCCATGTGTGTAGGAAGCACAGTTCTTTTGTACTCAGCAAGCTCACTGTTCTGGCCTTATAGGAAACACAGTAGAGTAGAAGAGTGCTCTTTCCGCAAAAGCAGAGTGTGTTTCTTGTAAGGCGAGCTAGCGTTTGTTTCCCAGTCCTAAATGGATTTGAATCACCTGCAGTTTCCGTTCCTACGAGCAAGAGTTGTTTTCTGGTAAGGAAAGTCACTATTGCGCTCCCATTGCCATACACAGTGCAAATAGCACTGGCGTCTGTACCCAGCATGTACAGCGTACTGGAATGAAGAGGATCTACTGTTCTTTTCAGTTTTTTAAGCAGAGTTGAACTAGATATGGCCCGTTTGTGTAGGAAGCACAGTTCTTTTGTTCTGAACAAGCTCACTGTTTGGACCCCATAGGAAACACAGTAGAGTAGAAGAGTGCTCTTTTCTCAAAAGCAGAGTGTGCTTCTTGTAAGGCGAGCTAGCGTTTGTTTCCCAGTCCTAAATGGAGTTGAATCACTTGCAGTTTCTGGTCATACGAGCAAGAGTTGTTTTCTGGTAAGAAGTGTCACTATTGCGCTTCCATTGTCACACTCAGGGCAAATAGCACTGGCGTCTGTTCCCAGCATGTACAGTCTATTGGACTGAAGAGGTTCTACTGTTCTTGTCAGTTTCCTAAGCAGAATTGAACAAAATACGGCCCGTGCGTGTAGGAAGCACAGTTCTTTTGTTCTGAACAAGCTCACTGTTCGGACCCCTTAGGAAACACAGTAGAGTAGAAGAGTGCTCTTTTCTCAAAAGCAGAGTGTATTTTTTGTAAGGCCAGCTAGCGTTTGTTTCGCAGTCCTAAATGGAGTTGAATCACATGCAGTTTCCGTTCCTACGAGCAAGAGTTGTTTTCTGGTAAGAAGAGTCACTATTGGGCTCCCTTTGCCATACACAGTGCAAATAGCCCTCTCGTCTGTTCCCAGCAAGTACAGTGCATTGGACTGAAGAGGAGCTACTGTTCTTGTCAGTTTCCTAAGCAGAGTTGAACTAGGTAAGGCCCATGTGTGTAGGAAGCACACTTCTTTTGTACTCAGAAAGCTCACTGTTCTGGCCCTATAGGAAACACAGTAGAGTAGAAGAGTGCTCTTTCCTCAAAAGCAGAGTGTGTTTTTTGTAAGGCGATCTAGCATTTGTTTCGCAGTCCTAAATGGAGTTGAATCACATGCAGTTTCCATTCCTATGAGCAAGAGTTGTTTTCTGGTAAGGAAAGTCACTTTTGCGCTCCCATTGGCATACACAGTGCAAATAGCACTCGCGTCTGTTCCCAGCAAGTACAGTGTATTGGACTGAAGAAGAGCTACTGTTCTTGTCAGATTCCTAAGCAGAATTTAACTAGATATGGCCCGTGTGTGTAGGAAGCACAGTTCTTTTGTTCTGAGCAAGCTCACTGTTTGGATCCATAGGAAACACAGTAGAGTAGAAGAGTGCTCTTTTCTCAAAAGCAGAGTGTGCTTCTTGTAAGGCGAGCTAGCGTTTGTTTCCCAGTCCTAAATGGAGTTGAATATCATGCAGTTTATGGTCCTACGAGCAAGAGTTGTTTTACGGTAAGAAGAGTCTCTATTGCGCTCCCATTGCCATACACAGTGCAAACAGCACTGGCTTCTGTACCCAGCATGTACAGTGTATTGGACTGAAGAGGTTCTACTGTTCTTGTCAGTTTCCTAAGCAGAATTGAACTAGATATGGCCCGTGAGTGTAGGAAGCACAGTTTTTTGTTCTGAGCAAGCTCACTGTTTTGGCCCTATAGGAAACACAGTAGAGTAGAAGAGTGCTCTTTTCTCAAAAGCAGAGTGTGTTTCTTGTAAGGCGAGCTAGCGTTTGTTTCCCAGTCCTAAATGGAGATGAATCACATGCAGTTTCTGGTCCTATGAGCAAGAGTTTTTTCTGGTAATAAGAGTCACTATTGTGCTCCCTTTGTGATAATCAGGGTAAATAGCACTGGCCTCTGTTCCCAGCATGTACAGTGTATTGGACTGAAGAGGATCAACTGTTCTTGTCAGTTTCCTAAGCAGAGTTGAACTAGATATGGCCCATGTGTGTAGGAAGCACAGTTCTTTTGTACTCAGCAAGCTCACTGTTCTGGCCATATAGGAAACACAGTAGAGTAGAGAGTGCTCTTTCCTCAAAAGCAGAGTGTGTTTCTTGTAAGGCGAGCTAGCGTTTGTTTCCCAGTCCTAAATGGAGTTGAATCACATGCAGTTTCCGTTCCTACGAGCAAGAGTTGTTTTCTGGTAAGGAAAGTCACTATTGCGCTCCCATTGCCATACACAGTGCAAATAGCACTCGCATCTGTTCCCAGCAAGTACAGTGTATTGGACTGAAGAGGAGCTACTGTTCTTGTCAGTTTCCTCAAACAGAATTGAACTAGTTATGGCCCGTGTGTGTCTTAAGCACAGTTCTTTTGTTCTGAACAAGCTCACTGTTTGGACCCCATAGGAAACACAGTAGAGTAGAAGAGTGCTCTTTTCTCAAAAGCAGAGTGTGTTTCTACTAAGGCGAGCTAGCATTTATTTCCCAGTCCTAAATGGAGTTGAAATACACATGCAGTTTCTGGTCCTACCAGCACGAGTTGTTTTCTGGTTAGAAGAGTCACTATTGCACTCCCTTTGCCATACACAATGCAAATAGCCCTCGCGTCTGTTCCCAGCAAGTACAGTGTACTGGACTGAAGAGGAGCTACTGTTCTTGTCAGTTTCCTAAGCAGAGTTGAACCTAGATATGGCCCATGTGTGTAGGAACCACATTTCTTTGTTCTCAGCAAGCTCACTGTTCGGATCACATAGGAAATACAGTAGAGTAGAAGACTGCTCTTTTCTCAAAAGCAGAGTGTGTTTCTTGTAAGGCGAGCTAGCATTTGTTTCCCAGTCTTAAATGGAGTTGAATCACATGCAGTTTCTGGTCCTACGAGCAAGAGTTGTTTTCTGGTAAGAAGAGTCACTATTGCACTCCCATTGACATACACAGTGCAAATAGCTCTGTCGTCTGTACCCAGCATGTACAGTGTATTGGACTGAAGAGGATCTACTTTTCTTGTCAGTTTTCTAAGCAGAATTGAACTAGATATGGCCTGTGTGTGTAGGAAGCACAGTTCTTTTGTTCTGAGCAAGCTCACTGTTCTAGCCCTATAGGAAACACAGTGGAGTAGAAGAGTGCTCTTTTCTCAAAAGCAGAGTGTGTTTCTTGTAAGGCGAGCTAGCGTTTGTTTCCCAGTTCTAAATGGAGTTTAATCACATGCAGTTTCTGGTCCTACGAGCAAGAGTTTTTTCTGGTAATAAGAGTCACTATTGCGCTCCCATTGTCATACACAGGGCAAATAGCACGGGCCTCTGTTCCCAGCATGTACAGTGTATTGGACTGAAATGGATCTACTGTTCTTGTCAGGTTCCTAAGCAGAGTTGAACTAGATATGGACCATGTGTGTAGGAAGCACAGTTTTTTTGTACTCAGCAAGCTCACTGTTCTGGCCCTATAGGAAACACAGTAGAGTAGAAGAGTGCTCTTTCCTCAAAAGCAGAGTGTGTTTTTTGTAAGGCAAGCTAGCGTTTGTTTCGCAGTCCTAAATGGAGTTGAATCACATGCAGTTTCCGTTCCTACGAGCAAGAGTTGTTTTCTGGTAAGGAAAGTCACTCTTGAGCTCCCATTGCCATACACAGTGCAAATAGCACTCGCGTCTGTTCCCAGCAAGTACAGTGTTTTGGACTGAAGAGGAGCTACTTTTCTTGTCAGTTTCCTAAGCAGAATTGAACTAGATATGGCCCGTGTGTGTAGGAAGCACAGTTCTTTTGTTCTGAACAAGCTCACTGTTCGGACCCCATAGGAAACACAGTAGAGTAGAAGAGTGCTCTTTTCTCAAAAGCAGAGTGTGTTTCTTGTAAGGCGAGCTAGCGTTTGTTTCCCAGTCCTAAATGGAGTTGAATCACATGGAGTTTCTGGTCATATGAGCAAGGGTTGTTTTCTGGTAAGAAGAGTCACTATTGCGCCCCCATTGCCATACACAGTGCAAATAGCACTGGCGTATGTACCCAATATGTACAGTGTATTGGACTGAAGAGGATCTACTGTTCTTGTCAGTTTCCTAAGCAGAATTGAACTAGATATGGCCCGTGAGTGTAGGAAGCACAGTTTTTTGTTCTGAGCAAGCTCACTGTTTTGGCCCTATAGGAAACACAGTAGAGTAGAAGAGTGCTCTTTTCTCAAAAGCAGAGTGTGTTTCTTGTAAGGCGAGCTAGCGTTTGTTTCCCAGTCCTAAATGGAGATGAATCACATGCAGTTTCTGGTCCTACGAGCAAGAGTTTTTTCTGGTAATAAGAGTCACTATTGCGCTCCCTTTGTGATAATCAGGGCAAATAGCACTGGCCTCTGTTCCCAGCATGTACAGTGTATTGGACTGAAGAGGATCAACTGTTCTTGTCAGTTTCCTAAGCAGAGTTGAACTAGATATGGCCCATGTGTGTAGGAAGCACAGTTCTTTTGTACTCAGCAAGCAAACTGTTCTGGCCATATAGGAAACACAGTAGAGTAGAAGAGTGCTCTTTCCTCAAAAGCAGAGTGTGTTTCTTGTAAGGCGAGCTAGCGTTTGTTTCCCAGTCCTAAATGGAGTTGAATCACATGCAGTTTCCGTTCCTACGAGCAAGAGTTGTTTTCTGGTAAGGAAAGTCACTATTGCGCTCCCATTGCCATACACAGTGCAAATAGCACTCGCATCTGTTCCCAGCAAGTACAGTGTATTGGACTGAAGAGGAGCTACTGTTCCTGTCAGTTTCCTAAACAGAATTGAACTAGTTATGGCCCGTGTGTGTCTTAAGCACAGTTCTTTTGTTCTGAACAAGCTCACTGTTTGGACCCCATAGGAAACACAGTAGAGTAGAAGAGTGCTCTTTTCTCAAAAGCAGAGTGTGTTTCTACTAAGGCGAGCTAGCATTTATTTCCCAGTCCTAAATGGAGTTGAAATACACATGCAGTTTCTGGTCCTACCAGCAAGAGTTGTTTTCTGGTTAGAAGAGTCACTATTGCACTCCCTTTGCCATACACAATGCAAATAGCCCTCGCGTCTGTTCCCAGCAAGTACAGTGTACTGGACTGAAGAGGAGCTACTGTTCTTGTCAGTTTCCTAAGCAGAGTTGAACTAGATATGGCCCATGTGTGTAGGAACCACATTTCTTTGTTCTCAGCAAGCTCACTGTTCGGACCACATAGGAAATACAGTAGAGTAGAAGACTGCTCTTTTCTCAAAAGCAGAGTGTGTTTCTTGTAAGGCGAGCTAGCATTTGTTTCCCAGTCTTAAATGGAGTTGAATCACATGCAGTTTCTGGTCCTACAAGCAAGAGTTGTTTTCTGGTAAGAAGAGTCACTATTGCACTCCCATTGACATACACAGTGCAAATAGCTCTGTCGTCTGTACCCAGCATGTACAGTGTATTGGACTGAAGAGGATCTACTTTTCTTGTCAGTTTCCTAAGCAGAATTGAACTAGATATGGCCTGTGTGTGTAGGAAGCACAGTTCTTTTGTTCTGAGCAAGCTCACTGTTCTAGCCCTATAGGAAACACAGTGGAGTAGAAGAGTGCTCTTTTCTCAAAAGCAGAGTGTGTTTCTTGTAAGGCGAGCTAGCGTTTGTTTCCCAGTTCTAAATGGAGTTTAATCACATGCAGTTTCTGGTCCTACGAGCAAGAGATTTTTCTGGTAATAAGAGTCACTATTGCGCTCCCATTGTCATACACAGGGCAAATAGCACGGGCCTCTGTTCCCAGCATGTACAGTGTATTGGACTGAAATGGATCTACTGTTCTTGTCAGGTTCCTAAGCAGAGTTGAACTAGATATGGACCATGTGTGTAGGAAGCACAGTTTTTTTTGTACTCAGCAAGCTCACTGTTCTGGCCCTATAGGAAACACAGTAGAGTAGAAGAGTGCTCTTTCCTCAAAAGCAGAGTGTGTTTTTTGTAAGGCAAGCTAGCGTTTGTTTCGCAGTCCCTAAATGGAGTTGAATCACATGCAGTTTCCGTTCCTACGAGCAAGAGTTGTTTCTGGTAAGGAAAGTCACTCTTGAGCTCCCATTGACATACACAGTGCAAATAGCACTCACGTCTGTTCCCAGCAAGTACAGTGTTTTGGACTGAAGAGGAGCTACTTTTCTTGTCAGTTTCCTAAGCAGAATTGAACTAGATATGGCCCGTGTGTGTAGGAAGCACAGTTCTTTTGTTCTGAACAAGCTCACTGTTCGGACCCCATAGGAAACACAGTAGAGTAGAAGAGTGCCATTTTCTCAAAGCAGAGTGTGTTTCTTGTAAGGCGAGGTAGCGTTTGTTTCCCAGTCCTAAATGGAGTTGAATCACATGGAGTTTCTGGTCATATGAGCAAGGGTTGTTTTCTGGTAAGAAGAGTCACTATTGCGCCCCCATTGCCATACACAGTGCAAATAGCACTGGCGTATGTACCCAATATGTACAGTGTATTGGACTGAAGAGGATCTACTGTTCTTGTCAGTTTCCTAAGCAGAATTGAACTAGATATGGCCCGTGAGTGTAGGAAGCACAGTTTTTTGTTCTGAGCAAGCTCACTGTTTTGGCCCTATAGGAAACACAGTAGAGTAGAAGAGTGCTCTTTTCTCAAAAGCAGAGTGTGTTTCTTGTAAGGCGAGCTAGCGTTTGTTTCCCAGTCCTAAATGGAGATGAATCACATGCAGTTTCTGGTCCTACGAGCAAGAGTTTTTTCTGGTAATAAGAGTCACTATTGCGCTCCCTTTGTGATAATCAGGGCAAATAGCACTGGCCTCTGTTCCCAGCATGTACAGTGTATTGGACTGAAGAGGATCAACTGTTCTTGTCAGTTTCCTAAGCAGAGTTGAACTAGATATGGCCCATGTGTGTAGGAAGCACAGTTCTTTTGTACTCAGCAAGCAAACTGTTCTGGCCATATAGGAAACACAGTAGAGTAGAAGAGTGCTCTTTCCTCAAAAGCAGAGTGTGTTTCTTGTAAGGCGAGCTAGCGTTTGTTTCCCAGTCCTAAATGGAGTTGAATCACATGCAGTTTCCGTTCCTACGAGCAAGAGTTGTTTTCTGGTAAGGAAAGTCACTATTGCGCTCCCATTGCCATACACAGTGCAAATAGCACTCGCATCTGTTCCCAGCAA
Organism: Peromyscus eremicus; assembly: GCF_949786415.1. NCBI lineage: Eukaryota > Metazoa > Chordata > Mammalia > Rodentia > Cricetidae > Peromyscus > Peromyscus eremicus. Next base: position 89,522 of record NW_026735769.1, on the reverse strand, counting down.
GTACAGTGTATTGGACTGAAGAGGAGCTACTGTTCCTGTCAGTTTCCTAAACAGAATTGAACTAGTTATGGCCCGTGTGTGTCTTAAGCACAGTTCTTTTGTTCTGAACAAGCTCACTGTTTGGACCCCATAGGAAACACAGTAGAGTAGAAGAGTGCTCTTTTCTCAAAAGCAGAGTGTGTTTCTACTAAGGCGAGCTAGCATTTATTTCCCAGTCCTAAATGGAGTTGAAATACACATGCAGTTTCTGGTCCTACCAGCAAGAGTTGTTTTCTGGTTAGAAGAGTCACTATTGCACTCCCTTTGCCATACACAATGCAAATAGCCCTCGCGTCTGTTCCCAGCAAGTACAGTGTACTGGACTGAAGAGGAGCTACTGTTCTTGTCAGTTTCCTAAGCAGAGTTGAACTAGATATGGCCCATGTGTGTAGGAACCACATTTCTTTGTTCTCAGCAAGCTCACTGTTCGGACCACATAGGAAATACAGTAGAGTAGAAGACTGCTCTTTTCTCAAAAGCAGAGTGTGTTTCTTGTAAGGCGAGCTAGCATTTGTTTCCCAGTCTTAAATGGAGTTGAATCACATGCAGTTTCTGGTCCTACGAGCAAGAGTTGTTTTCTGGTAAGAAGAGTCACTATTGCACTCCCATTGACATACACAGTGCAAATAGCTCTGTCGTCTGTACCCAGCATGTACAGTGTATTGGACTGAAGAGGATCTACTTTTCTTGTCAGTTTCCTAAGCAGAATTGAACTAGATATGGCCTGTGTGTGTAGGAAGCACAGTTCTTTTGTTCTGAGCAAGCTCACTGTTCTAGCCCTATAGGAAACACAGTGGAGTAGAAGAGTGCTCTTTTCTCAAAAGCAGAGTGTGTTTCTTGTAAGGCGAGCTAGCGTTTGTTTCCCAGTTCTAAATGGAGTTTAATCACATGCAGTTTCTGGTCCTACGAGCAAGAGATTTTTCTGGTAATAAGAGTCACTATTGCGCTCCCATTGTCATACACAGGGCAAATAGCACGGGCCTCTGTTCCCAGCATGTACAGTGTATTGGACTGAAATGGATCTACTGTTCTTGTCAGGTTCCTAAGCAGAGTTGAACTAGATATGGCCCATGTGTGTAGGAAGCACAGTTCTTTTGTACTCAGCAAGCAAACTGTTCTGGCCATATAGGAAACACAGTAGAGTAGAAGAGTGCTCTTTCCTCAAAAGCAGAGTGTGTTTCTTGTAAGGCGAGCTAGCGTTTGTTTCCCAGTCCTAAATGGAGTTGAATCACATGCAGTTTCCGTTCCTACGAGCAAGAGTTGTTTTCTGGTAAGGAAAGTCACTATTGCGCTCCCATTGCCATACACAGTGCAAATAGCACTCGCATCTGTTCCCAGCAAGTACAGTGTATTGGACTGAAGAGGAGCTACTGTTCCTGTCAGTTTCCTAAACAGAATTGAACTAGTTATGGCCCGTGTGTGTCTTAAGCACAGTTCTTTTGTTCTGAACAAGCTCACTGTTTGGACCCCATAGGAAACACAGTAGAGTAGAAGAGTGCTCTTTTCTCAAAAGCAGAGTGTGTTTCTACTAAGGCGAGCTAGCATTTATTTCCCAGTCCTAAATGGAGTTGAAATACACATGCAGTTTCTGGTCCTACCAGCAAGAGTTGTTTTCTGGTTAGAAGAGTCACTATTGCACTCCCTTTGCCATACACAATGCAAATAGCCCTCGCGTCTGTTCCCAGCAAGTACAGTGTACTGGACTGAAGAGGAGCTACTGTTCTTGTCAGTTTCCTAAGCAGAGTTGAACTAGATATGGCCCATGTGTGTAGGAACCACATTTCTTTGTTCTCAGCAAGCTCACTGTTCGGACCACATAGGAAATACAGTAGAGTAGAAGACTGCTCTTTTCTCAAAAGCAGAGTGTGTTTCTTGTAAGGCGAGCTAGCATTTGTTTCCCAGTCTTAAATGGAGTTGAATCACATGCAGTTTCTGGTCCTACAAGCAAGAGTTGTTTTCTGGTAAGAAGAGTCACTATTGCACTCCCATTGACATACACAGTGCAAATAGCTCTGTCGTCTGTACCCAGCATGTACAGTGTATTGGACTGAAGAGGATCTACTTTTCTTGTCAGTTTCCTAAGCAGAATTGAACTAGATATGGCCTGTGTGTGTAGGAAGCACAGTTCTTTTGTTCTGAGCAAGCTCACTGTTCTAGCCCTATAGGAAACACAGTGGAGTAGAAGAGTGCTCTTTTCTCAAAAGCAGAGTGTGTTTCTTGTAAGGCGAGCTAGCGTTTGTTTCCCAGTTCTAAATGGAGTTTAATCACATGCAGTTTCTGGTCCTACGAGCAAGAGATTTTTCTGGTAATAAGAGTCACTATTGCGCTCCCATTGTCATACACAGGGCAAATAGCACGGGCCTCTGTTCCCAGCATGTACAGTGTATTGGACTGAAATGGATCTACTGTTCTTGTCAGGTTCCTAAGCAGAGTTGAACTAGATATGGACCATGTGTGTAGGAAGCACAGTTTTTTTGTACTCAGCAAGCTCACTGTTCTGGCCCTATAGGAAACACAGTAGAGTAGAAGAGTGCTCTTTCCTCAAAAGCAGAGTGTGTTTTTTGTAAGGCAAGCTAGCGTTTGTTTCGCAGTCCTAAATGGAGTTGAATCACATGCAGTTTCCGTTCCTACGAGCAAGAGTTGTTTTCTGGTAAGGAAAGTCACTCTTGAGCTCCCATTGACATACACAGTGCAAATAGCACTCACGTCTGTTCCCAGCAAGTACAGTGTTTTGGACTGAAGAGGAGCTACTTTTCTTGTCAGTTTCCTAAGCAGAATTGAACTAGATATGGCCCGTGTGTGTAGGAAGCACAGTTCTTTTGTTCTGAACAAGCTCACTGTTCGGACCCCATAGGAAACACAGTAGAGTAGAAGAGTGCCATTTTCTCAAAAGCAGAGTGTGTTTCTTGTAAGGCGAGGTAGCGTTTGTTTCCCAGTCCTAAATGGAGTTGAATCACATGGAGTTTCTGGTCATATGAGCAAGGGTTGTTTTCTGGTAAGAAGAGTCACTATTGCGCCCCCATTGCCATACACAGTGCAAATAGCACTGGCGTATGTACCCAATATGTACAGTGTATTGGACTGAAGAGGATCTACTGTTCTTGTCAGTTTCCTAAGCAGAATTGAACTAGATATGGCCCGTGAGTGTAGGAAGCACAGTTTTTTGTTCTGAGCAAGCTCACTGTTTTGGCCCTATAGGAAACACAGTAGAGTAGAAGAGTGCTCTTTTCTCAAAAGCAGAGTGTGTTTCTTGTAAGGCGAGCTAGCGTTTGTTTCCCAGTCCTAAATGGAGATGAATCACATGCAGTTTCTGGTCCTACGAGCAAGAGTTTTTTCTGGTAATAAGAGTCACTATTGCGCTCCCTTTGTGATAATCAGGGCAAATAGCACTGGCCTCTGTTCCCAGCATGTACAGTGTATTGGACTGAAGAGGATCAACTGTTCTTGTCAGTTTCCTAAGCAGAGTTGAACTAGATATGGCCCATGTGTGTAGGAAGCACAGTTCTTTTGTACTCAGCAAGCAAACTGTTCTGGCCATATAGGAAACACAGTAGAGTAGAAGAGTGCTCTTTCCTCAAAAGCAGAGTGTGTTTCTTGTAAGGCGAGCTAGCGTTTGTTTCCCAGTCCTAAATGGAGTTGAATCACATGCAGTTTCCGTTCCTACGAGCAAGAGTTGTTTTCTGGTAAGGAAAGTCACTATTGCGCTCCCATTGCCATACACAGTGCAAATAGCACTCGCATCTGTTCCCAGCAAGTACAGTGTATTGGACTGAAGAGGAGCTACTGTTCCTGTCAGTTTCCTAAACAGAATTGAACTAGTTATGGCCCGTGTGTGTCTTAAGCACAGTTCTTTTGTTCTGAACAAGCTCACTGTTTGGACCCCATAGGAAACACAGTAGAGTAGAAGAGTGCTCTTTTCTCAAAAGCAGAGTGTGTTTCTACTAAGGCGAGCTAGCATTTATTTCCCAGTCCTAAATGGAGTTGAAATACACATGCAGTTTCTGGTCCTACCAGCAAGAGTTGTTTTCTGGTTAGAAGAGTCACTATTGCACTCCCTTTGCCATACACAATGCAAATAGCCCTCGCGTCTGTTCCCAGCAAGTACAGTGTACTGGACTGAAGAGGAGCTACTGTTCTTGTCAGTTTCCTAAGCAGAGTTGAACTAGATATGGCCCATGTGTGTAGGAACCACATTTCTTTGTTCTCAGCAAGCTCACTGTTCGGACCACATAGGAAATACAGTAGAGTAGAAGACTGCTCTTTTCTCAAAAGCAGAGTGTGTTTCTTGTAAGGCGAGCTAGCATTTGTTTCCCAGTCTTAAATGGAGTTGAATCACATGCAGTTTCTGGTCCTACGAGCAAGAGTTGTTTTCTGGTAAGAAGAGTCACTATTGCACTCCCATTGACATACACAGTGCAAATAGCTCTGTCGTCTGTACCCAGCATGTACAGTGTATTGGACTGAAGAGGATCTACTTTTCTTGTCAGTTTCCTAAGCAGAATTGAACTAGATATGGCCTGTGTGTGTAGGAAGCACAGTTCTTTTGTTCTGAGCAAGCTCACTGTTCTAGCCCTATAGGAAACACAGTGGAGTAGAAGAGTGCTCTTTTCTCAAAAGCAGAGTGTGTTTCTTGTAAGGCGAGCTAGCGTTTGTTTCCCAGTTCTAAATGGAGTTTAATCACATGCAGTTTCTGGTCCTACGAGCAAGAGATTTTTCTGGTAATAAGAGTCACTATTGCGCTCCCATTGTCATACACAGGGCAAATAGCACGGGCCTCTGTTCCCAGCATGTACAGTGTATTGGACTGAAATGGATCTACTGTTCTTGTCAGGTTCCTAAGCAGAGTTGAACTAGATATGGACCATGTGTGTAGGAAGCACAGTTTTTTTGTACTCAGCAAGCTCACTGTTCTGGCCCTATAGGAAACACAGTAGAGTAGAAGAGTGCTCTTTCCTCAAAAGCAGAGTGTGTTTTTTGTAAGGCAAGCTAGCGTTTGTTTCGCAGTCCTAAATGGAGTTGAATCACATGCAGTTTCCGTTCCTACGAGCAAGAGTTGTTTTCTGGTAAGGAAAGTCACTCTTGAGCTCCCATTGACATACACAGTGCAAATAGCACTCACGTCTGTTCCCAGCAAGTACAGTGTTTTGGACTGAAGAGGAGCTACTTTTCTTGTCAGTTTCCTAAGCAGAATTGAACTAGATATGGCCCGTGTGTGTAGGAAGCACAGTTCTTTTGTTCTGAACAAGCTCACTGTTCGGACCCCATAGGAAACACAGTAGAGTAGAAGAGTGCCATTTTCTCAAAAGCAGAGTGTGTTTCTTGTAAGGCGAGCTAGCGTTTGTTTCCCAGTCCTAAATGGAGTTGAATCACATGGAGTTTCTGGTCATATGAGCAAGGGTTGTTTTCTGGTAAGAAGAGTCACTATTGCGCCCCCATTGCCATACACAGTGCAAATAGCACTGGCGTATGTACCCAATATGTACAGTGTATTGGACTGAAGAGGATCTACTGTTCTTGTCAGTTTCCTAAGCAGAATTGAACTAGATATGGCCCGTGAGTGTAGGAAGCACAGTTTTTTGTTCTGAGCAAGCTCACTGTTTTGGCCCTATAGGAAACACAGTAGAGTAGAAGAGTGCTCTTTTCTCAAAAGCAGAGTGTGTTTCTTGTAAGGCGAGCTAGCGTTTGTTTCCCAGTCCTAAATGGAGATGAATCACATGCAGTTTCTGGTCCTACGAGCAAGAGTTTTTTCTGGTAATAAGAGTCACTATTGCGCTCCCTTTGTGATAATCAGGGCAAATAGCACTGGCCTCTGTTCCCAGCATGTACAGTGTATTGGACTGAAGAGGATCAACTGTTCTTGTCAGTTTCCTAAGCAGAGTTGAACTAGATATGGCCCATGTGTGTAGGAAGCACAGTTCTTTTGTACTCAGCAAGCAAACTGTTCTGGCCATATAGGAAACACAGTAGAGTAGAAGAGTGCTCTTTCCTCAAAAGCAGAGTGTGTTTCTTGTAAGGCGAGCTAGCGTTTGTTTCCCAGTCCTAAATGGAGTTGAATCACATGCAGTTTCCGTTCCTACGAGCAAGAGTTGTTTTCTGGTAAGGAAAGTCACTATTGCGCTCCCATTGCCATACACAGTGCAAATAGCACTCGCATCTGTTCCCAGCAAGTACAGTGTATTGGACTGAAGAGGAGCTACTGTTCCTGTCAGTTTCCTAAACAGAATTGAACTAGTTATGGCCCGTGTGTGTCTTAAGCACAGTTCTTTTGTTCTGAACAAGCTCACTGTTTGGACCCCATAGGAAACACAGTAGAGTAGAAGAGTGCTCTTTTCTCAAAAGCAGAGTGTGTTTCTACTAAGGCGAGCTAGCATTTATTTCCCAGTCCTAAATGGAGTTGAAATACACATGCAGTTTCTGGTCCTACCAGCAAGAGTTGTTTTCTGGTTAGAAGAGTCACTATTGCACTCCCTTTGCCATACACAATGCAAATAGCCCTCGCGTCTGTTCCCAGCAAGTACAGTGTACTGGACTGAAGAGGAGCTACTGTTCTTGTCAGTTTCCTAAGCAGAGTTGAACTAGATATGGCCCATGTGTGTAGGAACCACATTTCTTTGTTCTCAGCAAGCTCACTGTTCGGACCACATAGGAAATACAGTAGAGTAGAAGACTGCTCTTTTCTCAAAAGCAGAGTGTGTTTCTTGTAAGGCGAGCTAGCATTTGTTTCCCAGTCTTAAATGGAGTTGAATCACATGCAGTTTCTGGTCCTACGAGCAAGAGTTGTTTTCTGGTAAGAAGAGTCACTATTGCACTCCCATTGACATACACAGTGCAAATAGCTCTGTCGTCTGTACCCAGCATGTACAGTGTATTGGACTGAAGAGGATCTACTTTTCTTGTCAGTTTCCTAAGCAGAATTGAACTAGATATGGCCTGTGTGTGTAGGAAGCACAGTTCTTTTGTTCTGAGCAAGCTCACTGTTCTAGCCCTATAGGAAACACAGTGGAGTAGAAGAGTGCTCTTTTCTCAAAAGCAGAGTGTGTTTCTTGTAAGGCGAGCTAGCGTTTGTTTCCCAGTTCTAAATGGAGTTTAATCACATGCAGTTTCTGGTCCTACGAGCAAGAGATTTTTCTGGTAATAAGAGTCACTATTGCGCTCCCATTGTCATACACAGGGCAAATAGCACGGGCCTCTGTTCCCAGCATGTACAGTGTATTGGACTGAAATGGATCTACTGTTCTTGTCAGGTTCCTAAGCAGAGTTGAACTAGATATGGACCATGTGTGTAGGAAGCACAGTTTTTTTGTACTCAGCAAGCTCACTGTTCTGGCCCTATAGGAAACACAGTAGAGTAGAAGAGTGCTCTTTCCTCAAAAGCAGAGTGTGTTTTTTGTAAGGCAAGCTAGCGTTTGTTTCGCAGTCCTAAATGGAGTTGAATCACATGCAGTTTCCGTTCCTACGAGCAAGAGTTGTTTTCTGGTAAGGAAAGTCACTCTTGAGCTCCCATTGACATACACAGTGCAAATAGCACTCACGTCTGTTCCCAGCAAGTACAGTGTTTTGGACTGAAGAGGAGCTACTTTTCTTGTCAGTTTCCTAAGCAGAATTGAACTAGATATGGCCCGTGTGTGTAGGAAGCACAGTTCTTTTGTTCTGAACAAGCTCACTGTTCGGACCCCATAGGAAACACAGTAGAGTAGAAGAGTGCCATTTTCTCAAAAGCAGAGTGTGTTTCTTGTAAGGCGAGCTAGCGTTTGTTTCCCAGTCCTAAATGGAGTTGAATCACATGGAGTTTCTGGTCATATGAGCAAGGGTTGTTTTCTGGTAAGAAGAGTCACTATTGCGCCCCCATTGCCATACACAGTGCAAATAGCACTGGCGTATGTACCCAATATGTACAGTGTATTGGACTGAAGAGGATCTACTGTTCTTGTCAGTTTCCTAAGCAGAATTGAACTAGATATGGCCCGTGAGTGTAGGAAGCACAGTTTTTTGTTCTGAGCAAGCTCACTGTTTTGGCCCTATAGGAAACACAGTAGAGTAGAAGAGTGCTCTTTTCTCAAAAGCAGAGTGTGTTTCTTGTAAGGCGAGCTAGCGTTTGTTTCCCAGTCCTAAATGGAGATGAATCACATGCAGTTTCTGGTCCTACGAGCAAGAGTTTTTTCTGGTAATAAGAGTCACTATTGCGCTCCCTTTGTGATAATCAGGGCAAATAGCACTGGCCTCTGTTCCCAGCATGTACAGTGTATTGGACTGAAGAGGATCAACTGTTCTTGTCAGTTTCCTAAGCAGAGTTGAACTAGATATGGCCCATGTGTGTAGGAAGCACAGTTCTTTTGTACTCAGCAAGCAAACTGTTCTGGCCATATAGGAAACACAGTAGAGTAGAAGAGTGCTCTTTCCTCAAAAGCAGAGTGTGTTTCTTGTAAGGCGAGCTAGCGTTTGTTTCCCAGTCCTAAATGGAGTTGAATCACATGCAGTTTCCGTTCCTACGAGCAAGAGTTGTTTTCTGGTAAGGAAAGTCACTATTGCGCTCCCATTGCCATACACAGTGCAAATAGCACTCGCATCTGTTCCCAGCAAGTACAGTGTATTGGACTGAAGAGGAGCTACTGTTCCTGTCAGTTTCCTAAACAGAATTGAACTAGTTATGGCCCGTGTGTGTCTTAAGCACAGTTCTTTTGTTCTGAACAAGCTCACTGTTTGGACCCCATAGGAAACACAGTAGAGTAGAAGAGTGCTCTTTTCTCAAAAGCAGAGTGTGTTTCTACTAAGGCGAGCTAGCATTTATTTCCCAGTCCTAAATGGAGTTGAAATACACATGCAGTTTCTGGTCCTACCAGCAAGAGTTGTTTTCTGGTTAGAAGAGTCACTATTGCACTCCCTTTGCCATACACAATGCAAATAGCCCTCGCGTCTGTTCCCAGCAAGTACAGTGTACTGGACTGAAGAGGAGCTACTGTTCTTGTCAGTTTCCTAAGCAGAGTTGAACTAGATATGGCCCATGTGTGTAGGAACCACATTTCTTTGTTCTCAGCAAGCTCACTGTTCGGACCACATAGGAAATACAGTAGAGTAGAAGACTGCTCTTTTCTCAAAAGCAGAGTGTGTTTCTTGTAAGGCGAGCTAGCATTTGTTTCCCAGTCTTAAATGGAGTTGAATCACATGCAGTTTCTGGTCCTACGAGCAAGAGTTGTTTTCTGGTAAGAAGAGTCACTATTGCACTCCCATTGACATACACAGTGCAAATAGCTCTGTCGTCTGTACCCAGCATGTACAGTGTATTGGACTGAAGAGGATCTACTTTTCTTGTCAGTTTCCTAAGCAGAATTGAACTAGATATGGCCTGTGTGTGTAGGAAGCACAGTTCTTTTGTTCTGAGCAAGCTCACTGTTCTAGCCCTATAGGAAACACAGTGGAGTAGAAGAGTGCATTTTTCTCAAAAGCAGAGTGTGTTTCTTGTAAGGCGAGCTAGCGTTTGTTTCCCAGTTCTAAATGGAGTTTAATCACATGCAGTTTCTGGTCCTACGAGCAAGAGATTTTTCTGGTAATAAGAGTCACTATTGCGCTCCCATTGTCATACACAGGGCAAATAGCACGGGCCTCTGTTCCCAGCATGTACAGTGTATTGGACTGAAATGGATCTACTGTTCTTGTCAGGTTCCTAAGCAGAGTTGAACTAGATATGGACCATGTGTGTAGGAAGCACAGTTTTTTTGTACTCAGCAAGCTCACTGTTCTGGCCCTATAGGAAACACAGTAGAGTAGAAGAGTGCTCTTTCCTCAAAAGCAGAGTGTGTTTTTTGTAAGGCAAGCTAGCGTTTGTTTCGCAGTCCTAAATGGAGTTGAATCACATGCAGTTTCCGTTCCTACGAGCAAGAGTTGTTTTCTGGTAAGGAAAGTCACTCTTGAGCTCCCATTGCCATACACAGTGCAAATAGCACTCGCGTCTGTTCCCAGCAAGTACAGTGTTTTGGACTGAAGAGGAGCTACTTTTCTTGTCAGTTTCCTAAGCAGAATTGAACTAGATATGGCCCGTGTGTGTAGGAAGCACAGTTCTTTTGTTCTGAACAAGCTCACTGTTCGGACCCCATAGGAAACACAGTAGAGTAGAAGAGTGCTCTTTTCTCAAAAGCAGAGTGTGTTTCTTGTAAGGCGAGCTAGCGTTTGTTTCCCAGTCCTAAATGGAGTTGAATCACATGGAGTTTCTGGTCATATGAGCAAGGGTTGTTTTCTGGTAAGAAGAGTCACTATTGCGCCCCCATTGCCATACACAGTGCAAATAGCACTGGCGTATGTACCCAATATGTACAGTGTATTGGACTAAAGAGGATCTACTGTTCTTGTCAGTTTCCTAAGCAGAATTGAACTAGATATGGCCCGTGAGTGTAGGAAGCACAGTTTTTTGTTCTGAGCAAGCTCACTGTTTTGGCCCTATAGGAAACACAGTAGAGTAGAAGAGTGCTCTTTTCTCAAAAGCAGAGTGTGTTTCTTGTAAGGCGAGCTAGCGTTTGTTTCCCAGTCCTAAATGGAGATGAATCACATGCAGTTTCTGGTCCTACGAGCAAGAGTTTTTTCTGGTAATAAGAGTCACTATTGCGCTCCCTTTGTGATAATCAGGGCAAATAGCACTGGCCTCTGTTCCCAGCATGTACAGTGTATTGGACTGAAGAGGATCAACTGTTCTTGTCAGTTTCCTAAGCAGAGTTGAACTAGATATGGCCCATGTGTGTAGGAAGCACAGTTCTTTTGTACTCAGCAAGCAAACTGTTCTGGCCATATAGGAAACACAGTAGAGTAGAAGAGTGCTCTTTCCTCAAAAGCAGAGTGTGTTTCTTGTAAGGTGAGCTAGCGTTTGTTTCCCAGTCCTAAATGGAGTTGAATCACATGCAGTTTCCGGTCCTACGAGCAAGAGTTGTTTTCTGGTAAGGAAAGTCACTATTGCGCTCCCATTGCCATACACAGTACAAATAGCACTCGCATCTGTTCCCAGCAAGTACAGTGTATTGGACTGAAGAGGAGCTACTGTTCCTGTCAGTTTCCTAAACAGAATTGAACTAGTTATGGCCCGTGTGTGTCTTAAGCACAGTTCTTTTGTTCTGAACAAGCTCACTGTTTGGACCCCATAGGAAACACAGTAGAGTAGAAGAGTGCTCTTTTCTCAAAAGCAGAGTGTGTTTCTACTAAGGCGAGCTAGCATTTATTTCCCAGTCCTAAATGGAGTTGAAATACACATGCAGTTTCTGGTCCTACCAGCAAGAGTTGTTTTCTGGTTAGAAGAGTCACTATTGCACTCCCTTTGCCATACACAATGCAAATAGCCCTCGCGTCTGTTCCCAGCAAGTACAGTGTACTGGACTGAAGAGGAGCTACTGTTCTTGTCAGTTTCCTAAGCAGAGTTGAACTAGATATGGCCCATGTGTGTAGGAACCACATTTCTTTGTTCTCAGCAAGCTCACTGTTCGGACCACATAGGAAATACAGTAGAGTAGAAGACTGCTCTTTTCTCAAAAGCAGAGTGTGTTTCTTGTAAGGCGAGCTAGCATTTGTTTCCCAGTCTTAAATGGAGTTGAATCACATGCAGTTTCTGGTCCTACGAGCAAGAGTTGTTTTCTGGTAAGAAGAGTCACTATTGCACTCCCATTGACATACACAGTGCAAATAGCTCTGTCGTCTGTACCCAGCATGTACAGTGTATTGGACTGAAGAGGATCTACTTTTCTTGTCAGTTTCCTAAGCAGAATTGAACTAGATATGGCCTGTGTGTGTAGGAAGCACAGTTCTTTTGTTCTGAGCAAGCTCACTGTTCTAGCCCTATAGGAAACACAGTGGAGTAGAAGAGTGCATTTTTCTCAAAAGCAGAGTGTGTTTCTTGTAAGGCGAGCTAGCGTTTGTTTCCCAGTTCTAAATGGAGTTTAATCACATGCAGTTTCTGGTCCTACGAGCAAGAGATTTTTCTGGTAATAAGAGTCACTATTGCGCTCCCATTGTCATACACAGGGCAAATAGCACGGGCCTCTGTTCCCAGCATGTACAGTGTATTGGACTGAAATGGATCTACTGTTCTTGTCAGGTTCCTAAGCAGAGTTGAACTAGATATGGACCATGTGTGTAGGAAGCACAGTTTTTTTGTACTCAGCAAGCTCACTGTTCTGGCCCTATAGGAAACACAGTAGAGTAGAAGAGTGCTCTTTCCTCAAAAGCAGAGTGTGTTTTTTGTAAGGCAAGCTAGCGTTTGTTTCGCAGTCCTAAATGGAGTTGAATCACATGCAGTTTCCGTTCCTACGAGCAAGAGTTGTTTTCTGGTAAGGAAAGTCACTCTTGAGCTCCCATTGACATACACAGTGCAAATAGCACTCACGTCTGTTCCCAGCAAGTACAGTGTTTTGGACTGAAGAGGAGCTACTTTTCTTGTCAGTTTCCTAAGCAGAATTGAACTAGATATGGCCCGTGTGTGTAGGAAGCACAGTTCTTTTGTTCTGAACAAGCTCACTGTTCGGACCCCATAGGAAACACAGTAGAGTAGAAGAGTGCTCTTTTCTCAAAAGCAGAGTGTGTTTCTTGTAAGGCGAGCTAGCGTTTGTTTCCCAGTCCTAAATGGAGTTGAATCACATGGAGTTTCTGGTCATATGAGCAAGGGTTGTTTTCTGGTAAGAAGAGTCACTATTGCGCCCCCATTGCCATACACAGTGCAAATAGCACTGGCGTATGTACCCAATATGTACAGTGTATTGGACTGAAGAGGATCTACTGTTCTTGTCAGGTTCCTAAGCAGAGTTGAACTAGATATGGCCCATGTGTGTAAAAAGAACAGTTCTTTTGTACTCAGCAAGCTCACTGTTCTGGCCCTATAGGAAACACAGTAGAGTAGAAGAGTGCTCTTTCCTCAAAAGCAGAGTGTGTTTTTTGTAAGCCGAGCTAGCGTTTGTTTCGCAGAGCTAAATGGAGTTGAATCACAGGCAGTTTCCGTTCCTACGAGCAAGAGTTGTTTTCTGGTAAGGAAAGTCACTATTGTGCTCCCATTGCCATACACAGTGCAAATAGCACTCGCGTCTGTTCCCAGCAAGTACAGTGTATTGGACTGAAGAGGAGCTACTGTTCTTGTCATTTTCCTAAGCAGAATTGAACTAGATAAGGCTCGTTTGTGTAGGAAGCACAGTTCTTTTGTTCTGAGCAAGCTCACTGTTTGGACCCCATAGGAAACACAGTAGAGTAGAAGAGTGCTCTTTTCTCAAAAGCAGAGTGTGTTTCTTGGAAGGCGAGCTAGCGTTTGTTTCCCAGTCCTAAATGGAGTTGAATCACATGCAGTTTTTGGTCCTACGAGCAAGAGTTGTTTTCTGGTAAGAAGAGTCACTATTGTGCCCCCATTGCCATACACAGCGCAAATAGCACTGGCATCTGTACCCAGCATGTACAGTGTATTGGACTGAAAAGGATCTAATGTTCTTGTAGTTTCCTAACCAGAGTTGAACTACATATGGCCCGTGTGTGTAGGAAGCACAGTTCTTTTGTTCTCAGCAAGCTCACTGTTCGGACACCATAGAAAACACAGTAGAGTAGAAAAGTGCTCTTTTCTCAAAAGCAGAATGTGTTTCTTGTAACGCGAGCCAGCATTTTTTTCCCAGTCCTAAATGTAGTTGAATCACATGCAGTTTCCGTTCCTACGAGCAAGAGTTTTTTTCTGGTAAGGAAAGTCACTATTGGTCTCCCATTGCCATACACAGTGCAAATAGCCCTCTCGTCTGTTCCCAGCAAGTACAGTGTATTGGACTGAAGAGGAGCTACTGTACTTGTCAGTTTCCTAAACAGAATTGAACTAGTTATGGCCCGTGTGTCTTAAGCACAGTTCTTTTGTTCTGAGCAAGCTCACTGTTCTAGCCCTATAGGAAACACAGTAGAGTAGAAGAGTGCTCTTTTCTCAAAAGCAGAGTGTGTTTCTTGTAAGGCTAGCTAGTGTTTGTTTCCCAGTCCTAAATGGAGTTGAATCACATGCAGTTTCTGGTCCTACGAGCAAGAGTTTTTTCTGGTAATAAGAGTCACTATTGCGCTCCCATTGTCGTAATCAGGGCAAATAGCACTGGCCTCTGTTCCCAGCATGTACAGTGTATTGGACTGAAGAGGATCTACTGTTCTTGTCAGGTTCCTAAGCAGAGTTGAACTAGATATGGCCCATGTGTGTAGGAAGCACAGTTATTTTGTACTCAGCAAGCTCACTGTTCTGGCCTTATAGGAAACACAGTAGAGTAGAAGAGTGCTCTTTCCGCAAAAGCAGAGTGTGTTTCTTGTAAGGCGAGCTAGCGTTTGTTTCCCAATCCTAAATGGATTTGAATCACCTGCAGTTTCCGTTCCTACGAGCAAGAGTTGTTTTCTGGTAAGGAAAGTCACTATTGCGCTCCCATTGCCATACACAGTGCAAATAGCACTGGCGTCTGTACCCAGCATGTACAGCGTACTGGAATGAAGAGGATCTACTGTTCTTTTCAGTTTCCTAAGCAGAGTTGAACTAGATATGGCCCGTTTGTGTAGGAAGCACAGTTCTTTTGTTCTGAACAAGCTCACTGTTCGGACCCCATAGGAAACACAGTAGAGTAGAAGAGTGCTCTTTTCTCAACAGCAGAGTGTGCTTCTTGTAAGGCGAGCTAGCGTTTGTTTCCCAGTCCTAAATGGAGTTGAATCACTTGCAGTTTCTGGTCATACGAGCAAGAGTTGTTTTCTGGTAAGAAGTGTCACTATTGCGCTTCCATTGTCACACACAGGGCAAATAGCACTGGCGTCTGTTCCCAGCATGTACAGTCTATTGGACTGAAGAGGTTCTACTGTTCTTGTCAGTTTCCTAAGCAGAATTGAACAAAATACGGCCCGTGCGTGTAGGAAGCACAGTTCTTTTGTTCTGAACAAGCTCACTGTTCGGACCCATAGGAAACACAGTAGAGTAGAAGAGTGCTCTTTTCTCAAAAGCAGAGTGTATTTTTTGTAAGGCCAGCTAGCGTTTGTTTCGCAGTCCTAAATGGAGTTGAATCACATGCAGTTTCCGTTCCTACGAGCAAGAGTTGTTTTCTGGTAAGAAGAGTCACTATTGCGCTCCCTTTGTGATAATCAGGGCAAATAGCACTGGCCTCTGTTCCCAGCATGTACAGTGTATTGGACTGAAGAGGATCAACTGTTCTTGTCAGTTTCCTAAGCAGAGTTGAACTAGATATGGCCCATGTGTGTAGGAAGCACAGTTCTTTTGTACTCAGCAAGCTCACTGTTCTGGCCATATAGGAAACACAGTAGAGTAGAAGAGTGCTCTTTCCTCAAAAGCAGAGTGTGTTTCTTGTAAGGCGAGCTAGCGTTTGTTTCCCAGTCCTAAATGGAGTTGAATCACATGCAGTTTCCGTTCCTACGAGCAAGAGTTGTTTTCTGGTAAGGAAAGTCACTATTGCACTCCCATTGCCATACACAATGCAAATAGCACTCGCATCTGTTCCCAGCAAGTACAGTGTATTGGACTGAAGAGGAGCTACTGTTCTTGTCAGTTTCCTAAACAGAATTGAACTAGTTATGGCCCGTGTGTGTCTTAAGCACAGTTCTTTTGTTCTGAACAAGCTCACTGTTTGGACCCCATAGGAAACACAGTAGAGTAGAAGAGTGCTCTTTTCTCAAAAGCAGAGTGTGTTTCTTGTAAGGCGAGCTAGCGATTGTTTCCCAGTCCTAAATGTAGTTGAATCACATGCAGTTTCTGTTCCTACGAGCAAGAGTTGTTTTCTGGTAAGGAAAGTCACTCTTGCACTCCCATTGCCATTCACAGTGCAAATAGCACCTGCGTCTGTTCCCAGCAAGTACAGTGTATTGGACTGAAGAGGATCTACTGTTCTTGTCAGTTTCCTAAGCAGAATTGAACTAGATATGGCCCATGTGTGTAGGAAGCACAGTTCTTTTGTTCTGAGCAAGCTCACTGTTTGGACCCCATAGGAAACACAGTAGAGTAGAAGAGTGCTCTTTTCTCAAAAGCAGAGTGTGTTTCCTGTAAGGTGAGCTAGCGTTTGTTTCCCAGTCCTTAATGGAGTTGAATCACATGCAGTTTCTGGTCATACGAGCAAGAGTTGTTTTCTGGTAAGAAGAGTCACTATTGCGCTCCCATTGTAACACACAGGGCAAATAGCACTGGCTTCTGTTCCCAGCATGTACAGTCTATTGGACTGAAGAGGTTCTACTGTTCTTGTCAGTTTCCTAAGCAGAATTGAACAAGATATGGCCCGTGTGTGTAGGAAGCACAGTTCTTTTGTTCTGAGCAAGCTCACATTTCGAACTCCATAGGAAACACAGTAGAGTAGAAGAGTGCATTTTTCTCAAAAGGAGAGTGTGTTTCTTGTAAGGCGAGCTAGTGTTTGTTTCCCAGTCCTAAATGGAGTTGAAATACACATGCAGTTTCTGGTCTTACGAGCAAGAGTTGTTTTCTGGTTTTGAAGAATCACTATTGTGCTCCCTTTGCCATACATTGTGCAAATGGCCCTCGCGTCTGTTCCCAGCAAGTACAGTGTATTGGACTGAAGAGGAGCTCATGTTCTTGTCAGTTAACTAAGCAGAGTTGAACGAGATATGGCCCATGTGCGTAGGAAGCACAGTTCTTTTGTTCTGAGCGAGCTCACTGTTCTAGCCCTATAGGAAACACAGTAGAGTAGAAGAGTGCTCTTTTCTCAAAAGCAGAGTGTGTTTCTTGTAAGGAGAGCTAGCGTTTGTTTCCCAGTTCTAAATGGAGTTGAATCACATGCAGTTTCTGGTCCTACGAGCAAGAGTTTTTTCTGGTAATAAGAGTCACTATTGTGCTCCCATTGTCATACACAGGGCAAATAGCACGGGCCTCTGTTCCCAGCATGTACAGTGTATTGGACTGAAATGGATCTACTGTTCTTGTCAGATTCCTAAGCAGAGTTGAACTAGATATGGCACATGTGTGTAGGAAGCCCAGTTTTTTTGTACTCAGCAAGCTCACTGTTCTGGCCCTATAGGAAACACAGTAGAGTAGAAGAGTGCTCTTTTCTCAAAAGCAGAGTGTGTTTCTTGTAAGGCGAGCTAGAGTTTGTTTCCCAGTCCTAAATGGAGTTGAATCACATGCAGTTTCTGGTCCTACGAGCAAGAGTTTTTTCTGGTAATAAGAGTCACTATTGCGCTCCCTTTGTGATAATCAGGGCAAATAGCACTAACCTCTGTTCCCAGCATGTACAGTGTATTGGACTGAAGAGGATCAACTGTTCTTGTCAGTTTCCTAAGCAGAGTTGAACTAGATATGGCCCATGTGTGTAGGAAGCACAGTTCTTTTGTACTCAGCAAGCTCACTGTTCTGGCCCTATAGGAAACACAGTAGAGGAGAAGAGTGCTCTTTCATCAAAACAGAGTGTGTTTCTTGAAAGGCGAGCTAGCGTTTGTTTCCCAGTCCTAAAAGGAGTTGAATCACATGCAGTTTCTGGTCCTATGACCAAGAGTTGTTTTCTGGTAAGAAGAGTCACTATTCCGTTCCCATTGCCATACACAGTGCAAATAGCACTGGCGTCTGTACCCAGCACATACAGTGTATTGGACTGAAGAGGATCTACTGTTCTTGTCAGTTTCCTAAGCAGAATTGAACAAGATATGGCCCGTGTATGTAGGAAGCACAGTTCTTTTGTTCTGAGCAAGCTCACATTTCGAACCCCATAGGAAACACAATAGAGTAGAAGAGTGCATTTTTCTCAAAAGCAGAGTGTGTTTCTTGTAAGGCGAGCTAGAGTTTGTTTCCCAGTCCTAAATGGAGTTGAATCACATGCAGTTTCTGGTCCTACGAGCAAGAGTTGTTTTCTGGTAAGAAGAGTCACTATTGCGCCCCCATTGCCATACACAGTGCAAATAGCACTGGCCTCTGTTCCCAGCATGTACAGTTTATTGGACTGAAGAGGATCTACTGTTCTTGTCAGGTTCCTAAGCAGAGTTGAACTAGATATGGCCCATGTGTGTAGGAAGCACAGTTCTTTTGTACTCAGCGAACTCACTGTCCTGGCCATATAGGAAAGACAGTAGAGTAGAAGAGTGCTCTTTCCTCAAAAGCAGAGTGTGTTTCTTGTAAGGCGAGCTAGCGTTTGTTTCCCAGTCCTAAATAGAGTTGAATCCCTTGCAGTTTCTGGTCCTACGAGCAAGAGTTGTTTTCTGGTAAGAAGAGTCACTATTGCGCTCCCATTGTCACACACAGGGCAATTAGCACTGGCTTCTGTTCCCAGCATGTACAGTCTATTGGACTGAAGAGGTTCTACTGTTCTTGTCAGTTTCCTAAGCAGAATTGAACAAGATATGGCCCGTGTGTGTAGGAAGCACAGTTCTTTTGTTCTGAGCAAGCTCACATTTCGAACCCCATAGGAAAAACAGTAGAGTAGATGAGTCCATTTTTCTCAAAAGCAGAGTGTGTTTCTTGTAAGGCGAGCTAGTGTTTGTTTCCCAGTCCTAAATGGAGTTGAAATACACATGCAGTTTCTGGTCATACGAGCAAGAGTTGTTTTCTGGTTTTGAAGAGTCACTATTGTGCTCCCTTTGCCATACACAGAGCAAATAGCCCTCGCGTCTGTTCCCAGCAAGTACAGTATATTGGACTGAAGAGGAGCTCATGTTCTTGTCAGTTAACTAAGCAGAGTTGAACGAGATATGGCCCATGTGTGTAGGAAGCACAGTTCTTTTGTACTCAGCAAGCTCACTGTTCTGGCCCTAAAGGAAAAACAGTAGAGTAGAAGAGTGCTCTTTTCTCAAAAGCAGAGTGTGTTTTTTGTAAGGCGAGCGAGCATTTGTTTCGCAGTCCTAAATGGAGTTGAATCACATGCAGTTTCCGTTCCTACGAGCAAGAATTGTTTTCTGGTAAGGAAAGTCACTCTTGTGCTCCCATTGCCATACACAGTGCAAATAGCACTCGCGTCTGTTCCCAGCAAGTACAGTGTATTGTACTGAAGAGGAGCTACTGTTCTTGTCAGTTTCCTAAGCAGAATTGAACTAGATATGGCCCGTGTGTGTAGGAAGCACAGTTCTTTTGTTCTGAGCAAGCTCACTGTTTGGACCCCATAGGAAACACAGTAGAGTAGAGGAGTGCTCTTTTCTCAAAAGCAGAGTGTGTTTTCTGTAAGGTGAGCTAGCGTTTGTTTCCCAGTCCTTAATGGAGTTGAATCACATGCAGTTTCTGGTCATACGAGCAAGAGTTGTTTTCTGGTAAGAAGAGTCACTATTGCACTCCCATTGCCATACACAGTGCAAATAGCCCTGGCGTCTGTACCCAGCATGTACAGTGTATTGGACTGAAGAGGATCTACTGTTCTTGTCAGTTTCCTAAGCAGAATTGAACTAGATATGGCCCATGTGCGTAGGAAGCACAGTTCTTTTGTTCTGAGCAAGCTCACTGTTCTAGCCCTATAGGAAACACAGTAGAGTAGAAGAGTGCTCTTTTCTCAAAAGCAGAGTGTGTTTCTTGTAAGGCTAGCTAGTGTTTGTTTCCCAGTCCTAAATGGAGTTGAATCACATGCAGTTTCTGGTCCTACGAGCAAGAGTTTTTTCTGGTAATAAGAGTCACTATTGCGCTCCCATTGTCATACTCAGGGCAAATAGCACTGGCCTCTGTTCCCAGCATGTACAGTGTATTGGACTGAAGAGGATCTACTGTTCTTGTCAGGTTCCTAAGCAGAGTTGAACTAGATATGGCCCATGTGTGTAGGAAGCACAGTTCTTTTGTACTCAGCAAGCTCACTGTTCTGGCCTTATAGGAAACACAGTAGAGTAGAAGAGTGCTCTTTCCTCAAAAGCAGAGTATGTTTCTTGTAAGGCGAGCTAGCGTTTGTTTCCCAGTCCTAAATGGATTTGAATCACCTGCAGTTTCCGTTCCTACGAGCAAGAGTTGTTTTCTGGTAAGGAAAGTCACTATTGCGCTCCCATTGCCATACACAGTGCAAATAGCACTGGCGTCTGTACCCAGCATGTACAGCATACTGGAATGAAGAGGATCTACTGTTCTTTTCAGTTTCCTAAGCAGAGTTGAACTAGATATGGCCCGTTTGTGTAGGAAGCACAGTTCTTTTGTTCTGAACAAGCTCACTGTTCGAACCCCATAGGAAACACAGTAGAGTAGAAGAGTGCTCTTTTCTCAAAAGCAGAGTGTGCTTCTTGTAAGGCGAGCTAGCGTTTGTTTCCCAGTCCTAAATGGAGTTGAATCACATGCAGTTTCTGGTCATACGAGCAAGAGTTGTTTTCTGGTAAGAAGTGTCACTATTGCGCTTCCATTGTCACACACAGGGCAAATAGCACTGGCGTCTGTTCCCAGCATGTACAGGCTATTGGACTGAAGAGGTTCTACTGTTCTTGTCAGTTTCCTAGAGCAGAATTGAGCAAAATACGGCCCGTGTGTGTAGGAAGCACAGTTCTTTTGTTCTGAACAAGCCCACTGTTCGGACCCCATAAAAAACACAGTAGAGTAGAAGAGTGCTCTTTTCTCAAAAGCAGAGTGTATTTTTTGTAAGGCCAGCTAGCGTTTGTTTCTCAGTCCTAAATGGAGTTGAATCACATGCAGTTTCCGTTCCTACGAGCAAGAGTTGTTTTCTGGTAAGAAGAGTCACTATTGGGCTCCCTTTGCCATACACAGTGCAAATAGCCCTCTCGTCTGTTCCCAGCAATTACAGTGTATTGGACTGAAGAGGAGCTACTGTTCTTGTCAGTTTCCTAAGCAGAGTTGAACTAGATAAGGCCCATGTGTGTAGGAAGCACAGTTCTTTTGTACTCAGAAAGCTCACTGTTCTGGCCCTATAGGAAACACAGTAGAGTAGAAGAGTGCTCTTTCCTCAAAAGCAGAGTGTGTTTTTTGTAAGGCGAGCTAGCACATGTTTTGCAGTCCTAAATGGAGTTGAATCACATGCAGTTTCCATTCCTATGAGCAAGAGTTGTTTTCTGGTAAGGAAAGTCACTTTTGCGCTCCCATTGGCATACACAGTGCAAATAGCACTCGTGTCTGTTCCCAGCAAGTACAGTGTATTGGACTGAAGAAGAGCTACTGTTCTTGTCAGATTCCTAAGCAGAATTTAACTAGATATGGCCCGTGTGTGTAGGAAGCACAGTTCTTTTGTTCTGAGCAAGCTCACTGTTTGGATCCATAGGAAACACAGTAGAGTAGAAGAGTGCTCTTTTCTCAAAAGCAGAGTGTGCTTCTTGTAAGGCGAGGTAGCGTTTGTTTCCCAGTCCTAAATGGAGTTGAATATCATGCAGTTTATGGTCCTACGAGCAAGAGTTGTTTTATGGTAAGAAGAGTCTCTATTGCGCTCCCATTGCCATACACAGTGCAAATAGCACTGGCGTCTGTACCCAGCATGTACAGTGTATTGGACTGAAGAGGTTCTACTGTTCTTGTCAGTTTCCTAAGCAGAATTGAACTAGATATGGCCCGTGTGTGTAGGAAGCACAGTTTTTTGTTCTGAGCAAGCTCACTGTTTTGGCCCTATAGGAAACACAGTAGAGTAGAAGAGTGCTCTTTTCTCAAAAGCAGAGTGTGTTTCTTGTAAGGCGAGCTAGCGTTTGTTTCCCAGTTCTAAATGGAGATGAATCACATGCAGTTTCTGGTCCTACGAGCAAGAGTTTTTTCTGGTAATAAGAGTCACTATTGCGCTCCCTTTGTGATAATCAGGGCAAATAGCACTGGCCTCTGTTCCCAGCATGTACAGTGTATTGGACTGAAGAGGATCAACTGTTCTTGTCAGGTTCCTAAGCAGAGTTGAACTAGTTATGGCCCGTGTGTGTCTTAAGCACAGTTCTTTTGTTCTGAACAAGCTCACTGTTTGGACCCCATAGGAAACACAGTAGAGTAGAAGAGTGCTCTTTTCTCAAAAGCAGAATGTGTTTCTTGTAAGGCGAGCTAGCGTTTGTTTCCCAGTACTAAATAGAGTTGAATCCCTTGCAGTTTCTGGTCCTACGAGCAAGAGTTGTTTTCTGGTAAGAAGTGTCACTATTGCACTCCCATTGTCACACACGGGGCAAATAGCACTGCCTTCTGTTCCCAGCATTTACAGTCTATTGGACTGAAGAGGTTCTACTGTTCTTGTCAGTTTCCTAAGCAGAATAGAACAAGATATGGCCCGTGTGTGTAGGAAGCACAGTTCTTTTGTTCTGAGCAAGCTCACATTTCGAACCCCATAGGAAAAACAGTAGAGTAGAAGAGTGCATTTTTCTCAAAAGCAGAGTGTGTTTCTTGTAAGGCGAGCTAGCGTTTGTTTCCCAGTCCTAAATGGAGTTGAAATACACATGCAGTTTCTGGTCTTACGAGCAAGAGTTGTTTTCTGGTTTTGAAGAGTCACTATTGTGCTCCCTTTGCCATACACAGTGCAAATAGCCCTCGCGTCTGTTCCCAGCAAGTACAGTGTATTGGACTGAAGAGGAGCTCATGTTCTTGTCAGTTAACTAAGCAGAGTTGAACAAGATATGGCCCATGTGTGTAGGAAGCACAGTTCTTTTGTACTCAGCAAGCTCACTGTTCTGGCCCTATAGGAAACACAGTAGAGTAGAAGAGTGCTCTTTCCTCAAAAGCAGAGTGTGTTTTTTGTAAGGCGAACGAGCGTTTGTTTCGCAGTCCTAAATGGAGTTGAATCACATGCAGTTTCCGTTCCTACGAGCAAGAATTGTTTTCTGGTAAGGAAAGTCACTCTTGTGCTCCCATTGCCATACACAGTGCAAATAGCCCTCGCTTCTGTTCCCAGCAAGTACAGTGTATTGGACTGAAGAGGAGCTACTGTTCTTGTCAGTTTCCTAAGCAGAATTGAACTAGATATGGCCCGTGTGTGTAGGAAGCACAGTTCTTTTGTTCTGAGCAAGCTCACTGTTTGGACCCCATAGGAAACACAGTAGAGTAGAAGAGTGCTCTTTTCTCAAAAGCAGAGTGTGTTTCTTGTAAGGCGAGCTAGCGATTGTTTCCCAATCCTAAATGTAGTTGAATCACATGCAGTTTCTGTTCCTACGAGCAAGAGTTGTTTTCTGGTAAGGAAAGTCACTCTTGCACTCCCATTGCCATACACAGTGCAAATAGCACTCGCATCTGTTCCCAGCAAGTACAGTGTATTGGACTGAAGAGGATCTACTGTTCTTGTCAGTTTCCTAAGCAGAATTGAACTAGATATGGCCCATGTGTGTAGGAAGCACAGTTCTTTTGTTCTGAGCAAGCTCACTGTTTGGACCCCATAGGAAACACAGTAGAGTAGAAGAGTGCTCTTTTCTCAAAAGCAGAGTGTGTTTCCTGTAAGGTGAGCTAGCGTTTGTTTCCCAGTCCTTAATGGAGTTGAATCACATGCAGTTTCTGGTCATACGAGCAAGAGTTGTTTTCTGGTAAGAAGAGTCACTATTGCGCTCCCATTGTAACACACAGGGCAAATAGCACTGGCTTCTGTTCCCAGCATGTACAGTCTATTGGACTGAAGAGGTTCTACTGTTCTTGTCAGTTTCCTAAGCAGAATTGAACAAGATATGGCCCGTGTGTGTAGGAAGCACAGTTCTTTTGTTCTGAGCAAGCTCACATTTCGAACTCCATAGGAAACACAGTAGAGTAGAAGAGTGCATTTTTCTCAAAAGGAGAGTGTGTTTCTTGTAAGGCGAGCTAGTGTTTGTTTCCCAGTCCTAAATGGAGTTGAAATACACATGCAGCTTCTGGTCTTACGAGCAAGAGTTGTTTTCTGGTTTTGAAGAATCACTATTGTGCTCCCTTTGCCATACATTGTGCAAATAGCCCTCGCGTCTGTTCCCAGCAAGTACAGTGTATTGGACTGAAGAGGAGCTCATGTTTTTGTCAGTTAACTAAGCAGAGTTGAACGAGATATGGCCCATGTGCGTAGGAAGCACAGTTCTTTTGTTCTGAGCGAGCTCACTGTTCTAGCCCTATAGGAAACACAGTAGAGTAGAAGAGTGCTCTTTCCTCAAAAGCAGAGTGTGTTTTTTGTAAGGCGAGCTAGCATTTGTTTCACAGTCCTAAATGGAGTTGAATAACATGCAGTTTCCGTTCCTATGAGCAAGAGTTGTTTTCTGGTAAGGAAAGACACTTTTGTGCTCCCATTGGCATACACAGTGCAAATAGCACTCGCGTCTGTTCCCAGCAAGTACAGTGTATTGGACTGAAGAAGAGCTACTGTTCTTGTCAGGTTCCTAAGCAGAATTGAACTAGATATGGCCCGTGTGTGTAGTAAGCACAGTTCTTTTGTTCTGAGCAAGCTCAATGTTTGGATCCATAGGAAACACAGTAGAGTAGAAGAGTGCTCTTTTCTCAAAAGCAGAGTGTGTTTCTTGTAAGGCGAGCTAGCATTTGTTTCCCAGTCCTAAATGGAGTTGAATCACATGCAGTTTATGGTCCTACGAGCAAGAGTTGTTTTATGGTAAGAAGAGTCTCTATTGCGCTCCCATTGCCATACACAGTGCAAATAGCACTGGCGTCTGTACCCAGCATGTACAGTGTATTGGACTGAAGAGGTTCTACTGTTCTTGTCAATTTCCTAAGCAGAATTGAACTAGATATGGCCCGTGTATGTAGGAAGCACAGTTTTTTGTTCTGAGCAAGCTCACTGTTTTGGCCCTATAGGAAACACAGTAGAGTAGAAGAGTGCTCTTTTCTCAAAAGCAGAGTGTGTTTCTTGTAAGGCGAGCTAGCGTTTGTTTCCCAGTCCTAAATGGAGTTGAATCACATGCAGTTTCTGGTCCTACGAGCAAGAGTTTTTTCTGGTAATAAGAGTCACTATTGCGCTCCCTTTGTGATAATCAGGGCAAATAGCACTAACCTCTGTTCCCAGCATGTACAGTGTATTGGACTGAAGAGGATCAACTGTTCTTGTCAGTTTCCTAAGCAGAGTTGAACTAGATATGGCCCACGTGTGTAGGAAGCACAGTTCTTTTGTACTCAGCAAGCTCACTGTTCTGGCCCTATAGGAAACACAGTAGAGGAGAAGAGTGCTCTTTCATCAAAACAGAGTGTGTTTCTTGTAAGGGAGCTAGCGTTTGTTTCCCAGTCCTAAAAGGAGTTGAATCACATGCAGTTTCTGGTCCTATGACCAAGAGTTGTTTTCTGGTAAGAAGAGTCACTATTCCGTTCCCATTGCCATACACAGTGCAAATAGCACTGGCGTCTGTACCCAGCATATACAGTGTATTGAACTGAAGAGGATCCACTGTTCTTGTCAGTTTCCTAAGCAGAATTGAACAAGATATGGCCCGTGTGTGTAGGAAGCACAGTTCTTTTGTTCTGAGCAAGCTCACATTTCGAACCCCATAGGAAACACAATAGAGTAGAAGAGTGCATTTTTCTCAAAAGCAGAGTGTGTTTCTTGTAAGGCGAGCTAGAGTTTGTTTCCCAGTCCTAAATGGAGTTGAATCACATGCAGTTTCTGGTCCTACGAGCAAGAGTTGTTTTCTGGTAAGAAGAGTCACTATTGCGCCCCCATTGCCATACACAGTGCAAATAGCACTGGCCTCTGTTCCCAGCATGTACAGTTTATTGGACTGAAGAGGATCTACTGTTCTTGTCAGTTTCCTAAGCAGAGTTGAACTAGATATGGCCCATGTGTGTAGGAAGCACAGTTCTTTTATACTCAGCAAACTCACTGTCCTGGCCATATAGGAAAGAGAGTAGAGTAGAAGAATGCTCTTTCCTCAAAAGCAGAGTGTGTTTCTTGTAAGGCGAGCTAGCGTTTGTTTCCCAGTCCTAAATGGAGTTGAATCACATGCAGTTTCCGTTCCTACGAGCAAGAGTTGTTTTCTGGTAAAGAAAGTCAGTATTGCTCTCCCATTGCGATACACAGTGCAAATAGCACTCGCGTCTGTTCCCAGCAAGTACAGTGTATTGGACTGAAGAGGAGCTACTGTTCTTGTCAGTTTCCTAAACAGAATTGAACTAGTTATGGCCCGTGTGTGTCTTAAGCACAGTTCTTTTGTTCTGAGCAAGCTCACTGTTTGGACACCATAGGAAACACAGTAGAGTAGAAGAGTGCTCTTTTCTCAAAAGCAGAATGTGTTTCTTGTAAGGCAAGCTAGCGTTTGTTTCCCAGTCCTAAATAGAGTTGAATCCCTTGCAGTTTCTGGTCCTACGAGCAAGAGTTGTTTTCTGGCAAGAAGAGTCACTATTGCGCTCCCATTGTCACACACAGGGCAAATAGCACTGGCTTCTGTTCCCAGCATGTACAGTCTATTGGACTGAAGATGTTCTACTGTTCTTGTCAGTTTCCTAAGCAGAATTGAACAAGATATGGCCCGTGTGTGTAGGAAGCACAGTTCTTTTGTTCTGAGCAAGCTCTCATTTCGAACCCCATAGGAAAAACAGTAGAGTAGAAGAGTGCATTTTTCTCAAAAGCAGAGTGTGTTTCTTGTAAGGCGAGCTAGCGTTTGTTTCCCAGTCTTAAATGGAGTTGAAATACACATGCAGTTTCTGGTCTTACGAGCAAGAGTTGTTTTCTGGTTTTGAAGAGTCACTATTGAGCTCCCTTTGCCATACACAGTGCAAATAGCCCTCGCGTCTGTTCCCAGCAAGTACAGTGTATTGGACTGAAGAGGAGCGCATGTTCTTGTCAGTTAACTAAGCAGAGTTGAACGAGATATGTCCCATGTGTGTAGGAAGCACAGTTCTTTTGTACTCAGCAAGCTCACTGTTCTGGCCCTATAGGAAACACAGTAGAGTAGAAGAGTGCTCTTTCCTCAAAAGCAGAGTGTGTTTTTTGTAAGGCGAACGAGCGTTTGTTTCGCAGTCCTAAATGGAGTTGAATCACATGCAGTTTCCGTTCCTACGAGCAAGAATTGTTTTCTGGTAAGGAAAGTCACTCTTGTGCTCCCATTGCCATACACAGTGCAAATAGCCATCGCGTCTGTTCCCAGCAAGTACAGTGTATTGGACTGAAGAGGAGCTACTGTTCTTGTCAGTTTCCTAAGCAGAATTGAACTAGATATGGCCCGTGTGTGTAGGAAGCACAGTTCTTTTGTTCTGAGCAAGCTCACTGTTTGGACCCCATAGGAAACACAGTAGAGTAGAAGAGTGCTCTTTTCTCAAAAGCAGAGTGTGTTTCTTGTAAGGCGAGCTAGCGATTGTTTCCCAGTCCTAAATGTAGTTGAATCACATGCAGTTTCTGTTCCTACGAGCAAGAGTTGTTTTCTGGTAAGGAAAGTCACTCTTGCACTCCCATTGCCATACACAGTGCAAATAGGACTCGCGTCTGTTCCCAGCAAGTACAGTGTATTGGACTGAAGAGGATCTACTGTTCTTGTCAGTTTCCTAAGCAGAATTGAACTAGATATGGCCCATGTGTGTAGGAAGCACAGTTCTTTTGTTCTGAGCAAGCTCACTGTTTGGACCCCATAGGAAACACAGTAGAGTAGAAGAGTGCTCTTTTCTCAAAAGCAGAGTGTGTTTCCTGTAAGGTGAGCTAGCGTTTGTTTCCCAGTCCTTAATGGAGTTGAATCACATGCAGTTTCTGGTCATACGAGCAAGAGTTGTTTTCTGGTAAGAAGAGTCACTATTGCGCTCCCATTCTTAACACACAGGGCAAATAGCACTGGCTTCTGTTCCCAGCATGTACAGTCTATTGGACTGAAGAGGTTCTACTGTTCTTGTCAGTTTCCTAAGCAGAATTGAACAAGATATGGCCCGTGTGTGTAGGAAGCACAGTTCTTTTGTTCTGAGCAAGCTCACATTTCGAACTCCATAGGAAACACAGTAGAGTAGAAGAGTGCATTTTTCTCAAAAGGAGAGTGTGTTTCTTGTAAGGCGAGCTAGTGTTTGTTTCCCAGTCCTAAATGGAGTTGAAATACACACGCAGTTTCTGGTCTTACGAGCAAGAGTTGTTTTCTGGTTTTGAAGAGTCACTATTGTGCTCCCATTGTCATACACAGGGCAAATAGCACGGGACTCTGTTCCCAGCATGTACAGTGTATTGGACTGAAATTGATCTACTGTTCTTGTCAGGTTCCTAAGCAGAGTTGAACTAGATATGGCCCATGTGTGTAGGAAGCACAGTTCTTTTGTACTCAGCAAGCTCACTGTTCTGGCCTTATAGGAAACACAGTACAGTAGAAGAGTGCTCTTTCCTCAAAAGCAGAGTGTGTTTCTTGTAAGGCGAGCTAGCGTTTGTTTCCCAGTCCTAAATGGAGTTGAATCACATGCAGTTTCCGTTCCTAAGACCAAGAGTTGTTTTTTGGTAAGAAGAGTCACTATTGCACTCCCATTGCCATACACAGTGCAAATAGCACTGGCGTCTGTACCCAGCATGTTCAGCGTATTGGACTGAAGAGGATCTACTGTTCTTTTCAGTTTCCTAAGCAGAGTTGAACTAGATATGGCCCGTGTGTGTAGGAAGCGCAGTTCTTTTGTTCTGAGCAATCTCACTGTTCGGACCCAATAGGAAACACAGTAGAGTAGAAGAGTGGTCTTTCTCAAAAGCAGAGTGTGTTTCTTGTAAGGCGAGCTAGCGTTTGTTTCCCAGTCCTAAATAGAGTTGAATCACATGCAGTTTCTGGTCGTACGAGCAAGAGCTGTTTTCTGGTAAGAAGAGTCACTATTGCGCTCCCATTGTCACACACAGGGCAAATAGCACTGGCGTCTGTTCTCAGCATGTACAGTCTATTGGACTGAAGAGGTTCTACTGTTCTTGTCAGTTTCCTAAGAAGAATTGAACAAGATATGGTCCGTGTGTGTAAGAAGCACAGTTCTTTTGTTCTGAGCAAGCTCACATTTCGAACCACATAGGAAACACAGTACAGTAGAAGAGTGCATTTTTCTCAAGAGCAGAGTGTGTTTCTTGTAAGGCGAGCTAGCATTTGTTTCCCAGTCCTAAATGGAGTTGAAATACACATGCAGTTTTTGGTCCTACGAGCAAGAGTTGTTTTCTGGTAAGAAGAGTAACTATTGCGCTCCCTTTGCCATACACAGTGCAAATAGCCCTCGCGTCTGTTCCCAGCAAGTACAGTGTATTGGACTGAAGAGGAGCTACTGTTCTTGTCAGTTTCCTAAGCAGAGTTGAACTAGATATGGCCCATGTGTGTAGGAAGCACAGTTCTTTTGTTCTGAGCAAGCTCACTGTTCTGGCCCTATAGGAAACACTGTAGAGTAGAAGAATGCTCTTTCCTCAAATGCAGAGTGTGTTTTTTGTAAGGCGAGCTAGCGTTTGTTTCCCAGTCAGAAATGGAGTTGAATCACATGCAGTTTCCGTTCCTATGAGCAAGAGTTGTTTTCTGGTAAGAAGAGTCACTATTGCGCTCCCATTGCCATACACAGTGCAAATAGCACTGGCATCTGTACCCAGCATGTACAGTGTATTGGACTAAAGAGGATCTACTGTTCTTGTCAGTTTCCTAAGCAGAATTGAACTAGATATGGCCCGTGTGTGTAGGAAGCACAGTTCTTTTCTTCTGAGCAAGCTCACTGTTCTGGCCCTATAAGAAACACAGTAGAGTAGAAGAGTGCTCTTTTCTCAAAAGCAGAGTGTGTTTCTTGTAAGGCGAGCTAGCGTTTGTTTCCCAATCCTAAATGGAGTTGAATCACATGCAGTTTCTGGTCTTACGAGCAAGAGTTGTTTACTGGTAATAAGAGTCACTATTGCGCTCCCAATGCCATACACAGTACAAAGAGCACTGGCGTCTGTACCCAGCATGTACAGTGTACTGGACTGAAGAGGATCTACTGTTCTTTTCAGTTTCCTGAGCAGAGTTGAACTAGATATGGCCCGTGTGTGTAGGAAGCACAGTTCTTTTGTTCTGAGCAAGCTCACTGTTCGGACCCCATTGGAAACACATTAGAGTAGAAGAGTGCTCTTTTCTCAAAAGCAGAATGTGTTTCTTGTAAGGCGAGCTAGCGTTTGTTTCCCAGTCCTAAATGGAGTTGAATCACATGCAGTTTCTGGTCATACAAGCAAGAGTTGTTTTCTGCTAAGAAGAGTCACTATTGCGCTCCCATTGTCACACACAGGGCAAATAGCACAGGCGTCTGTTCCTAGCATGTACAGTCTATGGACTGAAGAGGTTCTACTGTTCTTGTCAGTTTCCTAAGCAGAATTGAACAAGATATGGCCCGTGTGTGTAGGAAGCACAGTTCTTTTGTTCTGAGCAAGCTCACATTTCGAACCCTATAGGAAACACAGTAGAGTAGAAGAGTGCATATTTCTCAAAAGAAGAGTGTGTTTCTTGTAAGGCGAGCTAGCGTTTGTTTCCCAGTCCTAAATGGAGTTGAAATACACATGCAGTTTCTGGTCTTACGAGCAAGAGTTCTTTTCTGGTTTTGAAGAGTCACTATTGTGCTCCCTTTGCCATACACAGTGCAAATAGCCCTCGCGTCTGTTCCCAGCAAGTACAGTGTATTGGACTGAAGAGGAGCTACTGTAATTGTCAGTTTCCTAAGCAGAGTTGAACGAGATATGGCCCATGTGTGTAGAAAGCACAGTTCTTTTGTACTCAGCAAGCTCACTGTTCTGGCCCTATAGGAAACACAGTAGAGTAGAAGAGTGCTCTTTCCTCAAAAGCAGAGTGTGTTTTTTGTAAGGCGAGCTAGCGTTTCTTTTGCAGTCCTAAATGGAGTTGAATCACATGCAGGTTCCGTTCCTATGAGCAAGAGTTGTTTTCTGGTAAGGAACGTCACTCTTGCACTCCCATTGCCATACACAGTGCAAATAGCACTCGCGTCTGTTCCCAGCAATTACAGTGTATTGGACTGAAGAGGATCTACTGTTCTTGTCAGTTTCCTAAGCAGAATTGAACTAGATATGGCCCGTGTGTGTAGGAAGCACAGTTCTTTTGTTCTGAGCATGCTCACTGTTTGGACCCCATAGGAAACACAGTATAGTAGAAGAGTGCTCTTTTCTCAAAAGCACAGTGTGTTTCTTGTAAGGCGAGCTAGCGATTGTTTCCCAGTCCTAAATGGAGTTGAATCACATGCAGTTTCTGGTCCTACGAGCAAGAGTTGTTTTCTGGTAAGAAGAGTCACTATTGCGCCCCCATTGCCATACACAGTGCAAATAGCACTGGCGTATGTACCCAACATGTACAGTGTATTGGACTGAAGAGGATCTACTGTTCTTGTCAGTTTCCTAAGCAGAATTGAACTAGATATGGCCCGTGTGTGTACGAAGCACAGTTCTTTTCTTCTGAGCCAGCTCACTGTTCTGGCCCTATAGGAAACACAGTAGAGTAGAAGTGTGCTCTTTTCTCAAAAGCAGAGTGTGTTTCTTGTAAGGCGAGCTATCGTTTGTTTCCCAGTCCTAAATGGAGTTGAATCACATGCACTTTCTTGTCCTACGAGCAAGAGTTTTTTCTGGTAATAGAGTCACTATTGCGCTCCCTTTGTCATACTCAGGGCAAATAGCACTGGCCTCGGTTCCCAGGAGGTACAGTGTATTGGACTGAAGAGGATCTACTGTTCTTGTCAGTTTCCTAAGCAGAGTTGAACTAGATATGGCCCATGTGTGTAAAAAGCACAGTTCTTTTGTACTCAGCAAGCTCACTGTTGTGGCCCTATAGGAAACACAGTAGAGCAGAAGAGTGCTCTTTCCTCAAAAGCAGAGTGTGTTTTTTGTAAGCTGAGCTAGTGTTTGTTTCGCAGTCCTAAATGGAGTTGAATCACATGCAGTTTCCGTTCCTACAAGCAAGAGTTGTTTTCTGGTAAGGAAAGTCACTCTTGCACTCCCATTGCCATACACAGTGCAAATAACACTCACTTCTGTTCCCAGCAAGTACAGTGTATTGGACTGAAGAGGAGCTACTGTTCTCTTCAGTTTCCTAAGCAGAATTGAACTAGATATGGTCCGTGTGTGTAGGAAGCACAGTTCTTTTGTTCTGAGCAAGCTCACTGTTCTAGCCCTATAGGAAACACAGTAGAGTAGAAGAGTGCTCTTTTCTCAAAAGCAGAGTGTGTTTCTTGTAAGGCGAGCTAGCGTTTGTTTCCCAGTTCTAAATGGAGTTGAATCACATGCAGTTTCTGGTCCATACGAGCAAGGGTTTTTTCTGGTAATAAGAGTCACTATTGCTCTCCTATTGTCATACACAGGGCAAATTACACGGGCCTCTGTTCCCAGCATGTACAGTGTATTGGACTGAAATGGATCTACTGTTCTTGTCAGGTTCCTAAGCAGAGTTGAACTAGATATGGACCATGTGTGTAGGAAGCACAGTTCTTTTGTACTCAGCACGCTCACTGTTCTGGCCTTATAGAAAACACAGTACAGTAGAAGAGTGCTCTTTCCTCAAAAGCAGAGTGTGTTTCTTGTAAGGCGAGCTAGCGTTTGTTTCCCAGTTCTAAATGGAGTTGAATCACATGCAGTTTCTGTTCCTACGAGAAAGAGTTGTTTTCTGGTAAGGAAAGTCACTATTGCGCTCCCATTGCCGTACACAGTGCAAATAGCACTCGCGTCTGTTCCCAGCAAGTACAGTGTATTGGACTGACGATGAGCTACAGTTCTTGTCAGTTTCCTAAGCAGAATTGAACTAGTTATGGCCCGTGTGTGTAGGAAGCACAGTTCTTTTGTTCTGAGCAAGCTCACTGTTTGGACCCCATAGGAAACACAGTAGAGTAGAAGAGTGCTCTTTTCTCAAAATCAGGGTGTGTTTCTTGTAAGGCAAGCTAGCGTTTGTTTCCCAGTCCTAAATGGAGTTGAATAACATGCAGTTTCTGGTCCTACGAGCAAGAGTTGTTTTCTGGTAAGAAGAGTCACTATTGCACTCCCATTGCCATACACAGTGCAAATAGCACTGGTATCTGTACCCAGCATGTACAGCGTATTGGACTGAAGAGGATCTACTGTTCTTTTCAGTTTCCTAAGCAGAATTGAACTAGATATGGCCCGTGTGTGTAGGAAGCCCAGTTCTTTTGTTCTGAGCAAGCTCACTGTTCTGGCCCTATAAGAAACACAGTAGAGTAGAAGAGAGCTCTTTTCTCAAAAGCAGAGTGTGTTTCTTGTAAGACAAGCTGGCATTTGTTTCCCAGTCCTAAATGGAGTTGAATCACATGCAGTTTCTGGTCTTACGAGCAAGAGTTGTTTACTGGTAAGAAGAGTCACTATTGCGCTCCCATTGCCATACACAGTGCAAATAGCACTGGCGTCTGTACCCAGCATGTACAGTGTACTGGACTGAAGAGGATCTACTGTACTTTTCAGTTTCCTAAGCAGAGTTGAACTAGATATGGCCCGTGTGTGTAGGAAGCACAGTTCTTTTGTTCTGAGCAAGCTCACTGTTCGGACCCCATAGGAAACACATTAGAGTAGAAGAGTGCTCTTTTCTCCAAAGCAGAGTGTGTTTCTGGTAAGGCGAGCTAGCGTTTGTTTCCCAGTCCTAAGTGGAGTTGAATCTCATGCAGTTTCTGGTCATATGAGCAAGAGTTGTTTTCTGGTAAGAAGAGTCACTATTGCGCTCCCATTGTCACACACAGGGCAAAGAGCACTGGCGTCTGTTCCCAGCATGTACAGTCTATTGGACTGAAGAGGTTCTACTGTTCTTGTCAGTTTCCTAAGCATAATTGAACAAGATATGGCCCGTGTGTGTAGGAAGCACAGTTATTTTGTTCTGAGCAAGCTCAATTTTCGAACCCCATAGGAAACACAGTAGAGTAGAAGAGTGCATTTTTCTCAAAAGCAGAGTGTGTTTCTTGTAAGGCAAGCTAGTGTTTGTTTCCCAGTCCTAAATGGAGTTGAATCACAGGCAGTTTTTGTTCCTACGAGCAAGAGTTGTTTTCTGGTAAGGAAAGTCACTATTGCGCTCCCATTGCCATACACAGTGCAAAAAGCACTCGCGTCTGTTCCCAGCAAGTACAGTGTATTGGACTGAAGAGGAGCTACTGTTCTTTTCAGTTTCCTAAGCAGAATTGAACTAGATATGTCCCGTGTGTGTAGGAAGCACAGTTCTTTTGTTCTGAGCAAGCTCACTGTTTGGACCCCATAGGAAACACAGTAGAGTAGAAGAGTGCTCTTTTCTCAAAAGCAGAGTGTGTTTCTTGTAAGGCGAGCTAGCGTTTTTTTCCCAGTCCTATATGGAGTTGAATCACATGCAGTTTCTGGTCGTACGAGCAAGAGTTGTTTTCTGGTAAGAAGAGTCACTATTGCGCTCCCATTGCCATACACAGTGCAAATAGCACTGGCGTCTGTACCCAGCATGTACAGCGTATTGGACTGAAGAGGATCTACTGTTCTTTTCAGTTTCCTAAGCAGAGTTGAACTAGATATGGCCGGTGTGTGTAGGAAGCACAGTTCTTTTGTTCTGAGCAAGCTCACTGTTCGAACCCCATAGGAAACACAGTAGAATAGAAGAGTGCTCTTTTCTCAAAAGCAGAGTGTGTTTCTTGTAAGGCAGGCTAGCGTTTGTTTCCCAGTCCTAAATGGAGTTGAATCACATGCAGTTTCTGGTCCTACGAGGAAGAGTTTTTTTTTGGTAAGAAGAGTCACTATTGCGCTCCCATTGTCACACACAGGGCAAATAGCACTGGCGTCTGATCCCAGCTTGTACAGTCTATTGGACTGAAGAGTTTCTACTGTTCTTGTCAGTTTCCTAAGCAGAATTGAAGAAGATATGGCCCGTGTGTGTAGGAAGCACAGTTCTTTTGTTCTGAGCAAGCTCACATTTCGAACCCCATAGGAAACACAGTAGAGTAGAAGAGTGCATTTTTCTCAAAAGCAGAGTGTGTTTCTTGTAAGGCGAGCTAGCGTTTGTTTCCCAGTCCTAAATGGAGTTGAAATACACATGCAGTTTCTGGTCCTACGAGCAAGTGTTGTTTTTTGGTAAGAAGAGTCACTATTGTGCTCCCTTTGACATACACAGTGCAAATAGCCCTTGTGTCTGTTCCCAGCAAGCACAGTGTATTGGACTGAAGAGGAGCTACTGTTCTTGTCTGTTTCCTAAGCAGAGTTGAACTAGATTTGGCCCATGTGTGTAGGAAGCACAGTTCTTTTGTACTCAGCAAGCTCACTGTTCTGGCCCTATAGGAAACACAGTAGAGTAGAAGAGTGCTCTTTCCTCAAAAGCAGAGTGTGTTTTTTGTAAGGCGAGCTAGCGTTTGTTGCGCAGTCCTAAATGGAGTTGAATCACATGCAGTTTCCGTTCCTACGAGCAAGAGTTGTTTTCTGGTAAGGAAAGTCACTATTGCGCTCCCATTGCCATACACAGTGCAAATAGCACTGGCGTCTGTACCCAGCATGTGCAGTGTATTGGACTGAAGAGGATCTACTGTTCTTGTCAGTTTCCTAAGCAGAATTGAACTAGATATGGCCCGTGTGTGCAGGAAGCACAGTTCTTTTGTTCTGAGCAAACTCACTGTTTGGACACCATAGGAAACACAGTAGAGTAGAAGAGTGCTCTTTTCTCAAAAGCAGAGTGTGTTTCTTGTAAGGCGAGCTAGCGTTTGTTTCCCAGTCCTAAATGGAGTTGAATCACATGCAGTTTCTGGTCCTACGAGCAAGAGTTTTTTCTGGTAAGAAGAGTCACTATTGCGCTCCCATTGCCATACACAGTGCAAATAGCACTCGCGTCTGTTCCCAGCAAGTACAGTGTATTGGACTGAAGAAGAGCTACTGTTCTTGTTAGTTTCCTAAGCAGAATTGAACTAGATATGGCCCGTGTGTGTAGGAAGCACAGTTATTTTGTTCTGAGCAAGCTCACTGTTTGGACCCCATAGAAAACACAGTAGAGTAGAAGAGTGCATTTTTCTCAAAAGCAGAGTGTGTTTCTTGTAAGGCGAGCTGGTGTTTGTTTCCCAGTCCTAAATGGAGTTGAATCACAGGCAGTTTCCGTTCCTACGAGCAAGAGTTGTTTTCTGATAAGGAAAGTCACTATTGTGCTCCCATTGCCATACACAGTGCAAATAGCACTGGCGTCTGTACCCAGCATGTACAGCGTATTGGACTGAAGAGGATCTACTGTTCTTTTCAGTTTCCTAAGCAGAGTTGAACTAGATATGGCCCATGTGTGTAGGAAGCACAGTTCTTTTGTTCTGAACAAGCTCACTGTTCGGACCCCATAGGAAACTTAGTAGAGTAGACGAGTGCTCTTTTCTCAAAAGCAGAGTGTGTTTCTTGTAAGGCGAGCTAGCGTTTGTTTCCCAGTCCTAAATGGAGTTGAATCAATGCAGTTTTTGGTCCTACGAGCAAGAGTTGTTTTCTGGTAAGAAGAGTCACTATTGTGCTCCCTTTGCCATACATAGTGCAAATAGCCCTCTCGTCTGTTCCCAGCAAGTACAGTGTATTGGACTGAAGAGGAGCTACTGTTCTTGTCAGTTTCTTAAGCAGAGTTGAACTAGATATGGCCCATGTGTGTAGGAAGCACAGTTCTTTTGTACTCAGCAAGCAAACTGTTCTGGCCCTATAGGAAACACAGTAGAGTAGAAGAGTGCTCTTTCCTCAAAAGCAGAGTGTGTTTCTTGTAAGGCGAGCTAACGTTTGTTTTCCAGACCTAAATGGAGTTGAATCACATGCAGTTTCCGTTCCTACGAGCAAGAGTTGTTTTCTGGTAAGGAAAGACACTATTGCGCTCCCATTGCCATACACAGTGCAAATAGCCCTCGCGTCTGTTCCCAGCAAGTACAGTGTATTGGACTGAATAGGAGCTACTCTTCTTGTAAGTTTCCTAAGCAGAATTGAACTAGATATGGCCCGTGTGTGTAGGAAGCACAGTTCTTTTGTACTCAGCAAGCTCACTATTTGGACCCCATAGAAAACACAGTAGAGTAGAAGAGTGCTCTTTTCTCAAAGGCAGAGTGTGTTTCTTGTAAGGCAAGCTAGCGTTTGTTTCCCAGTCCTAAATGGAGTTGAATCACATGCAGTTTCTAGTCCTACGAGCAAGGGTTGTTTTCTGGTAAGAAGAGTCACAATTGTGCTCCCATTGCCATACACAGTGCAAATAGCACTGGCGTCTGTTCCCAGCATGTGCAGTGTATTGGACTGAAGAGGATCTACTGTTCTTGTCAGTTTCCTAAGCAGAATTGAACTAGATATGGCCCGTGTGTGCAGGAAGCACAGTTCTTTTGTTCTGAGCAAACTCACTGTTTGGACACCATAGGAAACACAGTAGAGTAGAAGAGTGCTCTTTTCTCAAAAGCAGAGTGTGTTTCTTGTAAGGCGAGCTAGCGTTTGTTTCCCAGTCCTAAATGGAGTTGAATCACATGCAGTTTCTGGTCCTACGAGCAAGAGTTTTTTCTGGTAAGAAGAGTCACTATTGCGCTCCCATTGCCATACACAGTGCAAATAGCACTCGCGTCTGTTCCCAGCAAGTACAGTGTATTGGACTGAAGAAGAGCTACTGTTCTTGTTAGTTTCCTAAGCAGAATTGAACTAGATATGGCCCGTGTGTGTAGGAAGCACAGTTATTTTGTTCTGAGCAAGCTCACTGTTTGGACCCCATAGAAAACACAGTAGAGTAGAAGAGTGCATTTTTCTCAAAAGCAGAGTGTGTTTCTTGTAAGGCGAGCTGGTGTTTGTTTCCCAGTCCTAAATGGAGTTGAATCACAGGCAGTTTCCGTTCCTACGAGCAAGAGTTGTTTTCTGATAAGGAAAGTCACTATTGTGCTCCCATTGCCATACACAGTGCAAATAGCACTGGCGTCTGTACCCAGCATGTACAGCGTATTGGACTGAAGAGGATCTACTGTTCTTTTCAGTTTCCTAAGCAGAGTTGAACTAGATATGGCCCATGTGTGTAGGAAGCACAGTTCTTTTGTTCTGAACAAGCTCACTGTTCGGACCCCATAGGAAACTTAGTAGAGTAGACGAGTGCTCTTTTCTCAAAAGCAGAGTGTGTTTCTTGTAAGGCGAGCTAGCGTTTGTTTCCCAGTCCTAAATGGAGTTGAATCAATGCAGTTTTTGGTCCTACGAGCAAGAGTTGTTTTCTGGTAAGAAGAGTCACTATTGTGCTCCCTTTGCCATACATAGTGCAAATAGCCCTCTCGTCTGTTCCCAGCAAGTACAGTGTATTGGACTGAAGAGGAGCTACTGTTCTTGTCAGTTTCTTAAGCAGAGTT
Source organism: Peromyscus eremicus (assembly GCF_949786415.1). Classification (NCBI taxonomy): domain Eukaryota; kingdom Metazoa; phylum Chordata; class Mammalia; order Rodentia; family Cricetidae; genus Peromyscus; species Peromyscus eremicus. The sequence goes on along the minus strand of NW_026735769.1, from coordinate 51,520 downwards.
GAACTAGATATGGCCCATGTGTGTAGGAAGCACAGTTCTTTTGTACTCAGCAAGCAAACTGTTCTGGCCCTATAGGAAACACAGTAGAGTAGAAGAGTGCTCTTTCCTCAAAAGCAGAGTGTGTTTCTTGTAAGGCGAGCTAACGTTTGTTTTCCAGACCTAAATGGAGTTGAATCACATGCAGTTTCCGTTCCTACGAGCAAGAGTTGTTTTCTGGTAAGGAAAGACACTATTGCGCTCCCATTGCCATACACAGTGCAAATAGCCCTCGCGTCTGTTCCCAGCAAGTACAGTGTATTGGACTGAATAGGAGCTACTCTTCTTGTAAGTTTCCTAAGCAGAATTGAACTAGATATGGCCCGTGTGTGTAGGAAGCACAGTTCTTTTGTACTCAGCAAGCTCACTATTTGGACCCCATAGAAAACACAGTAGAGTAGAAGAGTGCTCTTTTCTCAAAGGCAGAGTGTGTTTCTTGTAAGGCAAGCTAGCGTTTGTTTCCCAGTCCTAAATGGAGTTGAATCACATGCAGTTTCTAGTCCTACGAGCAAGGGTTGTTTTCTGGTAAGAAGAGTCACAATTGTGCTCCCATTGCCATACACAGTGCAAATAGCACAGGCGTCTGTACCCAGCATGTACAGCGTATTGGAATGAAGAGGATCTACTGTTCTTTTCAGTTTCCTAAGCAGAGTTGAACTAGATATGTCCCGTGTGTGTAGGAAGCACAGTTCTTTTGTTCTGAACAAGCTCACTGTTGGGACCCCATAGGAAACACAGTAGAGTAGAAGAGTGCTCTTTTCTCAAAAGCAGAGTGTGTTTCTTGTAAGGCGAGCTAGCGCTAGTTTCCAAGTCCTAAATGGAGTTGAATCAAATGCAGTTTTTGGTCCTACGAGCAAGAGTTGTTTTCTGGTAAGAAGAGTCACTATTGCGCTCCCTTTGCCATAAATAGTGAAAATAGCCCTCTCGTCTGTTCCCAGCAAGTACAGTGTATTGGACTGAAGAGGAGCTACTGTTCTTGTCAGTTTCCTAAGCAGAGTTGAACTAGATATGGCCCGTGTGTGTAGGAAGCACAGTTCTTTTGTTCTCAGCAAGCTCACTGTTCGGACCCCATAGAAAACACAGTGGTGTAGAAGAGTGCTCTTTTCTCAAAAGCAGAGTGTGTTTCTTGTAAGGCGAGCTAGCGTTTGTTTACCAGTCCTAAATGGAGTTGAATCAAATGCAGTTTTTGGTACTACGAGCAAGAGTTGTTTTCTGTAAGAAGAGTCACTATTGCGCTCCCATTACCATACATAGTACAAATAACACTCGCGTCTGTTTCCAGCAAGTACAGTGTATTGGTCTGAAGAGAAGCTACTGTTCATGTCAGTTTCCTAAGCAAAGTTGAACTAGATAAGGCCGTGTGTGTCGGAAGCACAGTTCTTTTGTTCTGAGCAAGCTCACTGTTCGAACCCCATAGGAAACACAGTAGAGAGATGAGTGCTCTTTTCTCAAAAGCAGATTCTGTTTCTTGTAAGGCGAGCTACCGTTTGTTTCCTAGTCCTAAATGGAGTTAAAATACACATGCAGTTTCTGGTCCTACCAGCAAGAGTTGTTTTCTGGTTAGAAGAGTCACTTTTGCGCTCCCTTTGCCATACACAATGCAAATAGCCCTCGCGTCTGTTCCCAGCAAGTACAGTGTATTGGACTGAAGAGGAGCTACTGTTCTTGTCAGTTTCTTAAGCAGAGTTGAACTAGATATGGCCCATGTGTGTAGGAAGCACAGTTATTTTGTACTCAGCAAGCAAACTGTTCTGGCCCTATAGGAAACACAGTAGAGTAGAAGAGTGCTCTTTCCTCAAAAGCAGAGTGTGTTTCTTGTAAGGCGAGCTAACGTTTGTTTCCCAGACCTAAATGGAGTTGAATCACATGCAGTTTCCGTTCCTACGAGCAAGAGTTGTTTTCTGGTAAGGAAAGACACTATTGCGCTCCCATTGCCATACACAGTGCAAATAGCCCTCGCGTCTGTTCCCAGCAAGTACAGTGTATTGGACTGAATAGGAGCTACTCTTCTTGTAAGTTTCCTAAGCAGAATTGAACTAGATATGGCCCGTGTGTGTAGGAAGCACAGTTCTTTTGTACTCAGCAAGTTCACTATTTGGACCTTATAGGAAACACAGTAGAGTAGAAGAATGCTCTTTTCTCAAAAGCAGAGTGTGTTTCTTGTAAGGCGAGCTAGCGTTTGTTTCCCAGTCCTAAATGGAGTTGAAATACACGTGCAGTTTCTGGTCCTACCAGCAAGAGTTGTTTTCTGGTTAGAAGAGTCACTATTGCACTCCCTTTGCCATACAAAATGCAAAAAGCCCTCGCGTCTGTTCCCAGCAAGTACAGTGTACTGGACTGAAGAGGAGCTACTGTTCTTGTCAGTTTCCTAAGCAGAGTTGAACTAGATATGGCCCATGTGTGTAGGAACCACATTTCTTTGTTCTCAGCAAGCTCACTGTTCGGACCACATAGGAAACACAGTAGAGTAGAAGAGTGCTCTTTTCTCAAAAGCAGAGTGTGTTTCTTGTAAGGCGAGCTAGCATTTGTTTCCCAGTCTTAAATGGAGTTGAATCACATGCAGTTTCTGGTCCTACGAGCAAGAGTTGTTTTCTGGTAAGAAGAGTCACTATTGCACTCCCGTTGCCATACACAGTGCAAATAGCTCTGTCGTCTGTACCCAGCATGTACAGTGTATTGGACTGAAGAGGATCTACTGTTCTTGTCAGTTTCCTAAGCAGAATTGAACTAGATATGGCCCGTGTGTGTAGGAAGCACAGTTCTTGTGTACTCAGCAAGCTCACTGTTTGGACCCCATAGGAAACACAGTAGAGTAGAAGAGTGCTCTTTTCTAAAAAGCAGAGTGTTTTTAATGAAAGACGAGCAAGCATTTGTTTCCCAGTCCTAAATCGAGTTGAAATACACATGCAGTTTCTGGTCCTACCAGCAAGAGTTGTTTTCTGGTTAGAAGAGTCACTATTGTGCTACCTTTGCCATACACAATGCAAATAGCACTGGCGTCTGTTCTCAGCATGTACAGTGTATTGGACTGAAGAGGATCTACTGTTCTTGTCAGGTTCCTAAGCAGTGTTGAACTAGGTATGGCCCATGTGTGTAGGAAGCACAGTTCTTTTGTACTCAGCAAGCTCACTGTTCTGGCCCTATAGGAAACACAGTAGAGTAGAAGAGTGCTCTTTAATCAAAAGCAGAGTGTGTTTCTTGTAAGGCGAGCTGGCGTTTGTTTCCCAGTCCTAAATGGAGTTGAATCACATGCAGTTTCCGTTCCTACGAGCAAGAGTTGTTTTCTGGTAAGGAAAGTCACTATTGCGCTCCCATTGCCATACACAGTGCAAATAGCACTCGCGTCTGTTCCCAGCAAGTACAGTGTATTGGACTGAATAGGAGCTACTGTTCATGGCAGTTTCCTAAGCAGAATTGCACTAGATATGGCCCGTATGTGTAGGAAGCACAGTTCTTTTGTACTCAGCAAGCTCACTGTTTGGACCCCATAGGAAACACAGTGGAGTAGAAGAGTGCTCTTTTCTCAAAAGCAGAGGGTGTTTCTTGTAAGGCGAGCTAGCATTTGTTTCCCAGTCCTAAATGGAGTTGAATCACATGCAGTTTCTGGTCCTACGGCAAGAATTGTTTTCTGGTAAGAAGAGTCACTATAGCGCTCCCATTGCCATACACAGTGCAAATAGCACTGGCGTCTGTACCCAGCATGTACAGCGTATTGGACTGAAGAGGATCTACTGTTCTTTTCAGTTTCCTAAGCAGAGTTGAACTAGATATGGCCCGTGTGTGTAGGAAGCACAGTTCTTTTGTTCTGAGCAAGCTCACTGTTCGAACCCCATAGGAAACACAGTAGAATAGAAGAGTGCTCTTTTCTCAAAAGCAGAGTGTGTTTCTTGTAAGGCAGGCTAGCATTTGTTTCCCAGTCCTAAATGGAGTAAAATCACATGCAGTTTCTGGTCCTACAGGCAAGAGTTGTTTTCTGGTAAGAAGAGTCACTATTGCGCTCCCATTGTCACACACAGGGCAAATAGCACTGGCGTCTGTTCCCAGCATGTACAGTCTATTGGACTGAAGAGTTTCTACTGTTCTTGTCAGTTTCCTAAGCAGAATTGAACAAGATATGGCCCGTGTGTGTAGGAAGCACAGTTCTTTTGTTCTGAGCAAGTTCACTGTTTGGACACCATAGGAAACACAGTAGAGTAGAAGAGTGCTCTTTTCTCAAAAGCAGAGTGTGTTTCTTGTAAGTCGAGCTACCGTTTGTTTCCCAGTCCTAAATGGATTTGAATCACATGCAGTTTCTGGTCCTACGAGCAAGAGATGTTTTCTGGTAAGAAGAGTCACTATTGCGCTCCCATTGCCATACACAGTGCAAATAGCACTCGCGTCTGTTCCCAGCAAGTACAGTGTATTGGACTGAAGAAGAGCTACTGTTCTTGTCAGTTTCCTAAGCAGAATTGAACTAGATATGGCCCGTGTGTGTAGGAAGCACAGTTATTTTGTTCTGAGCAAGCTCACTGTTTGGACCCCATAGAAAACACAGTAGAGTAGAAGAGTGCTCTTTTCTCAAAAGCAGAGTGTGTTTCTTGTAAGGCGAGCTAGTGTTTGTTTCCCATTCCTAAATGGAGTTGAATCACATGCAGTTTCTGGTCCTACGAGCAAGGGTTGTTTTCTGGTAAGAAGAGACACTATTGCGCTCCCATTGCCATACACAGTGCAAATAGCACTGGCGTCTGTACCCAGCATGTACAGCGTATTGGACTGAAGAGGAGCTACTGTTCTTGTCAGTTTCCTAAGCAGAGTTAACTAGATATGGCCCATGTGTGTAGGAAGCACAGTTCTTTTGTTCTGAGCAAGCTCACTGTTCTGGCCCTATAGGAAACACTGTAGAGTAGAAGAATGCTCTTTCCTCAAATGCAGAGTGTGTTTATTGTAAGGCGAGCTAGCGTTTGTTTCCCAGTTAGAAATGGAGTTGAATCACATACAGTTTCCGTTCCTATGAGCAAGAGTTGTTTTCTGGTAAGAAGAGTCACTATTGCGCTCCCATTGCCATACACAGTGCAAATAGCACTGGCATCTGTACCCAGCATGTACAGTGTATTGGACTAAAGAGGATCTACTGTTCTTGTCAGTTTCCTAAGCAGAATTGAACTAGATATGGCCCATGTGTGTAGGAAGCACAGTTCTTTTGTTCTGAGCAAGCTCACTGTTCTGGCCCTATAAGAAACACAGTAGAGTAGAAGAGAGCTCTTTTCTCAAAAGCAGAGTGTGTTTCTTGTAAGACAAGCTGGCGTTTGTTTCCCAGTCCTAAAAGGAGTTGAATCACATGCAGTTTCTGTTCTTATGAGCAAGAGTTGTTTACTGGTAAGAAGAGTCACTATTGCGCTCCCATTGTCATACACAGTGCAAATAGCACTGGCGTCTGTACCCAGCATGTACAGTGTACTGGACTGAAGAGGATCTACTGTACTTTTCAGTTTCCTAAGCAGAGTTGAACTAGATATGGCCCGTGTGTGTAGGAAGCACAGTTCTTTTGTTCAGAGCAAGCTCACTGTTCGGACCCCATAGGAAACACATTAGAGTAGAAGAGTGCTCGTTTCTCCAAAGCAGAGTGTGTTTCTTGTAATGCGAGCTAGCGTTTGTTTCCAAGTCTTAAGTGGAGTTGAATCACATGCAGTTTCTGGTCATACGAGCAAGAGTTGTTTTCTGGTAAGAAGAGTCACTATTGCGCTCCCATTGTCACACACAGGGCAAATAGCACTGGCGTCGGTTCCCAGCATGTACAGTCTATTGGACTGAAGAGGTTCTACTGTTCTTGTCAGTTTCCTAAGCATAATTGAACAAGATATGGCCCGTGTGTGTAGGAAGCACAGTTATTTTGTTCTGAGCAAGCTCAATTTTCGAACCCCATAGGAAACACAGTAGAGTAGAAGAGTGCATTTTTCTCAAAAGCAGAGTGTGTTTCTTGTAAGGCGAGCTAGCGTTTGTTTCCCAGTCCTAAATGGAGTTGAAATACACATGCAGTTTCTGGTCTTACGAGCCAGAGTTCTTTTCTGGTTTTGAAGAGTCACTATTGTGCTCCCTTTGCCATACACAGTGCAAATAGCCCTCGCGTCTGTTCCCAGCAAGTACAGTGTATTGGACTGAAGAGGAGCTACTGTTCTTATCAGTTTCCTAAGCAGAGTTGAACGAGATATGGCCCGTGGGTGTAGGAAGCACAGTTCTTTTGTACTCAGCAAGCTCACTGTTCTGGCCCTATAGGAAACACAGTAGAGTAGAAGAGTGCTCTTTCCTCAAAAACAGAGTGTGTTTTTTGTAAGGCGAGCTAGCCTTTGTTTCGCAGTCCTAAATGAATTTGAATCACATGCAGTTTCCGTTCCTACGAGCAAGAGTTGTTTTCTGGTAAGAAGAGTCACTATTGTGCTCCCATTGTCACACACAGGGCAAATAGCACTGGCGTCTCTTCCCAGCATGTACAGTCTATTGGACTGAAGAGGTTCTACTGTTCTTGTCAGTTTCCAAACAGAATTGAACTAGATATGGCCCGTGTGTGTAGGAAGCACAGTTCTTTTGTTCTGAGCAAGCTCACTGTTCTGGCCCTATAAGAAACACAGTAGAGTAGAAGAGAGCTCTTTTCTCAAAAGCAGAGTGTGTTTCTTGTAAGACAAGCTGGCGTTTGTTTCCCAGTCCTAAATTGAGTTGAATCACATGCAGTTTCTGGTCTTACGAGCAAGAGTTGTTTACTGGTAAGAAGAGTCACTATTGCGCTCCCATTGCCATACACAGTGCAAATAGCACTGGCGTCTGTACCCAGCATGTACAGTGTACTGGACTGAAGAGGATCTACTGTACTTTTCAGTTTCCTAAGCAGAGTTGAACTAGATATGGCCCGTGTGTGTAGGAAGCACAGTTCTTTTGTTCTGAGCAAGCTCACTGTTCGGACCCCATAGGAAACACATTAGAGTAGAAGAGTGCTCTTTTCTCCAAAGCAGAGTGTGTTCCTTGTAAGGCGAGCTAGTGTTTGTTTCCCAGTCCTAAGTGGAGTTGAATCACATGCAGTTTCTGGTCATACGAGCAAGAGTTGTTTTCTGGTAAGAAGAGTCACTATTGCGCTCCCATTGTCACACACAGGGCAAATAGCACTGGCGTCTGTTCCCAGCATGTACAGTCTATTGGACTGAAGAGGTTCTACTGTTCTTGTCAGTTTCCTAAGCATAATTGAACAAGAAATGGCCCGTGTGTGTAGGAAGCACAGTTATTTTGTTCTGAGCAAGCTCAATTTTCGAACCCCATAGGAAACACAGTAGAGTAGAAGAGTGCATTTTTCTCAAAAGCAGAGTGTGTTTCTTGTAAGGCGAGCTAGCGTTTGTTTCCCAGTCCTAAATGGAGTTGAAATACACATGCAGTTTCTGGTCTTACGAGCAAGAGTTCTTTTCTGGTTTTGAAGAGTCACTATTGTGCTCCCTTTGCCATACACAGTGCCAATAGCCCTCACGTCTGTTCCCAGCAAGTACAGTGTATTGGACTGAAGAGGAGCTACTGTTCTTATCAGTTTCCTAAGCAGAGTTGAACGAGATATGGCCCGTGGGTGTAGGAAGCACAGTTCTTTTGTACTCAGCAAGCTCACTGTTCTGGCCCTATAGGAAACACAGTAGAGTAGAAGAGTGCTCTTTCCTCAAAAGCAGAGAGTGTTTTTTGTAAGGCGAGCTAGCATTTGTTTCGCAGTCCTAAATGGAGTTGAATCACATGCAGTTTTTGGTCCTACCAACAAGAGTTGTTTTCTGTTAAGGAAAGTCACTATTGCGCTCCCATTCCCATTCACAGTGCAAATAGCACTCGCATCTGTTCCCAGCAAGTATAGTGTATTGGACTGAAGAGGAGCTTCTGTTCTTGTCAGTTTCCTAAGCAGAGTTGAACTAGATATGACCCGTGTGTGTAGGAAGCACAGTTCTTTTGTTCTGAGCAAACTCACTGTTCGGACCCAATAGGAAACCCAGTAAAGTAGAAGAGTGCTCTTTTCTCAAAAGCAGAGTATGTTTCTTGTAAGGCGGGCTAGTGTTTGTTTCTCAGTCCTAAACGGAGTTGTGTCACATGCAGTTTCTGCTCGTATGAGCAAGAGTTGTTTTCTGGTAAGAAGAGTCACTATTGCACTCCCACTGCAATACACACTGCAAAAATCACTCATGTCTATTCCCAGCAGTACAGTGTATTGGACTGAAGAGGAGCTACTGTTCTTTTCAGTTTCCTAAGCAGAGTTGAACTAGATATGGCCCGTTTGTGTAGGAAGCACAGTTCTTTTGTTCTGAGCAAGCTCACTGTTCTGACTCTACAGGAAACACAGTGGAGTAGAAGAGTGCTCTTTTCTCAAAAGCAGAGTGTGTTTCTTGTAAGGAGAGCTAGCGTTTGTTTCCCAGTCCTAAATGGAGTTGAATCACATGCAGTTTCTATTCCTATGAGCAAGAGTTGTTTTCTGGTAAGAAGAGTCACTATTGCGCTCCCATTGCCATACACAGTGCAAATGGCACTCGCATCTGTTACCAGCAAGTACAGTGCATTGGACTGAAGAGGAGCTACAGTTCTTGTCAATTTCATAAGCAGAGTTGAACTAGAATTGGCCCATGTGAGTAGGAAGCACAGTTCATTTGTTCTGAGTAAGCTCACTGTTCAGACCCCATAGGAAACAATTAGAGTAGAAGAGTGCTCTTTTCTCAAAAGAAGATTGTGTTTCTTGTAAGTCGAACTAGCGTTTGTTTCCCAGTCCTAAATGGAGTTGAATCCCATGCAGTTTCTGGTCCTACGAGCAAGAGTTGTTTTCTGGTAAGAAGAGTCACTATTGCGCTCCCATTGAGATACACAGTGCAAATAGCACTCGCCTCTGTTCCCAGCAAGTACAGTGTATTGGACTGAAGAGGAGCTACTGTTCTTGTCAGTTTCCTAAGCAGAGTTGAACGAGATATGGCCCGTGTGTGTAGGAAGCACAATTCTTTTGTTCTGAGCAAGCTCACTGTTCTGGCCCTATAGGAAACACAGTAGAGTAGAAGAGTGCTCTTTTCTCAAAAGCAGAGTGTGTTTCTTGTAAGGCGAGCTAACGTTTGTTTCACAGTCCTAAATGGAGTTGAATCACATTCAGGATCTGGTCCTACGAGCAAGAGTTGTTTACTGATAAGAAGAGTCACTATTGTAGTCCCATTGCCATACACAGTGCAAATAGCACTCGCTTCTGCTTCCAGCACGTACAGGGTATTGGACTGAAGACGAGCTACTGTTCTTGTCAGTATCCTAAGCAGACTTGAACTAGATATGGCCCGTGTGTGTAGGAAGCACACAGTTCTTTTGTTCTGAGCAAGCTCACTGTTCGGACCCCATAGGAAACACAGCAGAGTAGAAGAGTGCACTTTACTCAAAAGCAGAGTGTGTTTCTTGTAAGAGCAGCTAGTGTTTCTCTCCGAGTCCTAAATGGAGTTGAATCCCATGCAGTTTCTGGTCCTACGCGCAAGAGTTGTTTTCTGGTAAGAAGAGTCACTATTGCGCTCCCATTGTCATACACAGGGCAAATAGCACTGGCGTCTGTTCCCAGCATGTACAGTGTATTGGACTGATGAGGATCTACTGTTCTCGTCAGTTTCCTAAGCAGAATTGAACTAGATATCGCCGTGTGTGTAGGAACCACAGTTCTTTTGTTGTGAGCCAGCTCACTGTTCTGGCCCTATAGAAAACACAGAGTAGAAGAGTGCTCTTTTCTCAAAAGCAGAGTGTGTTTCTTGTAAGGCGAGCTAGCGTTTGTTTCCCAGTCCTAAATGGAGTTGAATCACATGCAGGATCTGGTCCTACGAGCAAGAGTAGTTTTCTGTTAAGAAGAGTCACTATTTTGCTCCCATTGCATACACAGTTCAAATAGCACTCATGTCTGTTCCCAACAAGTACAGTGTATTGGACTGAAGAGGAGATACTGTTCTTGTCAGTTTCCTAAGCAGAGTTGAACTAGATATGGCCCGTTTGTGGAGGAAGTACAATTCTTTTGTTCTGAGCAAGCTCACTGTTCGGAACCCATAGGAAACACAGTAGAGTAGGAGAGTGCCCTTTTCTCAAAAGCAGCGTGTGTTTCTTGTAAGGCGAGCTAGTGTTTGTTTCCCAGTCAGAAATGGAGTTGAATCACATGCAGTTTTTGGTCCTATGAGCAAGAGTTGTTTTTGGTAAGAAGAGTCACTATTGCGCTCCCATTGCCATAACCAGTGCAAATAGCACTCACTTCTGTTCCAGCAAGTACAGTGTATTGGACTGAAGAGGAGCTACTGTTCTTGTCAGTTTTTTAAGCAGAGTTGAACTAGATATGGCCCGTGTGTGGAGGAAGCACAGTTCTTTTGTTGTGAGCCAGCTCACTTTTCTGGCCCTACAGGAAACACAGTAGAGTAGAAGAGTGTTCTTTTCTCAAAAGCAGAGTGTGTTTCTTCTAAGGCGAGCTAGCGTTTTTTTCCCAGTCCTAAATGGAATTGAATCACATGCAGTTTTTGGTCCTATGAGCAAGAGTTGTTTTCTGGTAAGGAAAGTCACTATTGCGCTCCCATTGCCATACACAGTGCAAATAGCACTCGCGTCTGTTCCCAGCAAGTACACTGTATTGGACTGAAGAGGAGCTACTATTCTTGTCAGTTTCCTAAGCAGAGTTGAACTAGATATGGCCCGTGTGTGTAGGAAGCACACAGTTGTTTTGTTCTGAGCAAGCTCACTGTTCGGACCCCATAGGAAACCCAGTGAATAGAAGAGTGCTCTTTTCTCAAAAGCAGAGTGTGTTTCTTGTAAGGTGAGCTAGCGTTTGATTCCCAGTCCTAAATGGGGTTGAATCACATGCAGTTTCTGGTCCTAGGAGGAAGAGTTGTTATCTGGTAAGGAAAGTCACTATTGTGCTCCCATTGCCATACACAGTGCAAATAGCACTCGCGTCTGTTCCCAGCAAGTATAGTGTATTGGACTGAAGAGGAGCTACTGTTCTTGTCAGTTTCCTAAGCAGAGTTGAACTAGATATGGCCCTTGTGTGTAGGAAGCACACTTCTTTTGTTTTTAGCAAGCTCACTGTTCTGGCCCTATAGGAAACACAGTACAGTAGAAGAGTGCTCTTTTCTCAAAAGCAGTGGGTTTCTTGTAAGGCGAGCAAGCGTTTGTTTCCCAGTCCTAAATGAGGTTGAATCACATGCAGTATCTGGTCCTACGAGCAAGAGTTGTTTTCTGGTAAGAAGAGTCACTATGCGTTCCCATTGCCATACACAGTGCAAATAGCACTCACTTCTGTTCCAGCAAGTACAGTGTATTGCACTGAAGAGGAGCTACTGTTCTTGTCAGTTTTTTAAGCAGAGTTGAACTAGAAATGGCCCGTGTGTGGAGGAAGCACAGTTCTTTTGGTGTGAGCCAGCTCACTGTTCTGGCCCTACAGGAAACACAGTAGAGTAGAAGAGTGCTCTTTTCTCAAAAGCAGAGTGTGTTTCTTGTAAGGCGAGCTAGTGTTTGTTTCTCAGTCCTAAATGGAATTGAATCTCATGCAGTTTTTGGTCCTACCAGTAAGAGTTGTTTTCTGTTAAGGAATGACACTATTGCGCTCCCCTTCCCATACACAGTGAAAATAGCACTCGCGTGTTTTCCCAGCAAGTATAGTGTATTGGACTGAAGAGGAGCTTCTGTTCTTGTCAGTTTCCTTTGCAGAGTTGAACTAGATATGACCCGTGTGTGTAGGAAGCACAGTTCTTTTGTTCTGAGCAAACTCACTGTTCGGACCCCATAGGAAACCCAGTAGAGTAGAAGAGTGCTCTTTTCTCAAAAGCAGAGTATGTTTTTTGTAAGGCGGGCTAGTGTTTGTTTCTCAGTCCTAAACGGAGTTGTGTCACATGCAGTTTCTGCTCATATGAGCAAGAGTTGTTTTCTGGTAAGAAGAGTCACTATAGAACTCCCACTGCAATACACACTGCAAAAAGCACTCATGTCTATTCCAAGCAGTACAGTGTATTGGACTGAAGAGGAGCTACTGTTCTTTTCAGTTTCCTAAGCAGAGTTGAACTAGATAGGGCCCGTGTGTGTAGGAAGCACAGTTCTTTGGTTCTGAGGAAGCTCACTGTTCTGGCTCTACAGGAAACACAGTGGAGTAGAAGAGAGCTCTTTTCTCAAAAGCAGAGTGTGTTTCTTGTAAGGAGAGCTAGCGTTTGTTTCCCAGTCCTAAATGGAGTTGAATCACATGCAGTTTCTATTCCTATGAGCAAGAGTTGTTTTCTGGTAAGAAGAGTCACTATTGCGCTCCCATTGCCATACACAGTGCAAATGGCACTTGCGTCTGTTACCAGCAAGTACAGTGTATTGGACTGAAGAGGAGCTACAGTTCTTGTCAATTTCCTAAGCAGAGTTGAACTAGATATGGCCAATGTGACTAGGAAGCACAGTTCATTTGTTCTGAGTAAGCTCACTGTTCGGACCCCATAGGAAACACATTAGAGTAGAAGAGTGCTCTTTTCTCAAAAGGAGATTGTGTTTCTTCTAAGTCGAACTAGTGTTTGTTTCCCAGTCCTAAATGGAGTTGAATCCCATGCAGTTTCTGGTCCTACGAGCAAGAGTTGTTTTCTGGTAAGAAGAGTCACTATTGCGCTCCCATTGCCATACACAGTGCAAATAGCACTCGCCTCTGTTCCCAGCAAGTACAGTGTATTGGACTGAAGAGGAGCTACTGTTCTTGTCAGTTTCCTAAGCAGAGTTGAACTAGATATGGCCCGTGTGTGTAAGAAGCACAATTCTTTTGTTCTGAGCAAGCTCACTGTTCTGGCCCTATAGGAAACACAGTAGAGTAGAAGAGTGCTCTTTTCTCAAAAGCAGAGTGTGTTTCTTGTAAGGCCAGCTAACGTTTGTTTCCCAGTCCTAAATGGAGTTGAATCACATGCAGGATCTGGTCCTACGAGCCAGAGTTGTTTACTGGTAAGAAGAGTCACTATTGTACTCCCATTGCCGTACACAGTGCAAATAGCACTCACTTCTGCTTCCAGCAGGTACAGGGTATTGGACTGAAGACAAGCTACTGTTCTTGTCAGTTTCCTAAGCAGAGTTGAACTAGATATGGCCCGGGTGTGTAGGAAGCACACAGTTCTTTTGTTCTGAGCAAGCTCACTGTTCGGACCCCATAGGAAACACAGCAGAGTAGAAGAGTGCACTTTTCTCAAAAGCAGAGTGTGTTTCTCGTAAGGCGAGCTAGCGTTTGTTTCCCAGTCCTAAATGGAGTTGAATCACATGCAGTTTCTAATCCTATGAGCAAGAGTTGTTTTCTGGTAAGAAGAGTCACTATTGCAGTCCCATTGCCATACACAGTGCAAATGGCAGTCGCGTCTGTTACCAGCAAGTACAGTGTATTGGACTGAAGAGGAGCTACTGTTCTTGTCAGTTTCCTAAGCAGAGTTGAACTAGATATGGCCCATGTGAGTACGAAGCACAGTTCATTTGTTCTGAGCAAGCTCACTGTTCGGACCCCATAGGAAACAAATTAGAGTAGAAGAGTGCTCTTTTCTCAAATGGAGATTGTGTTTCTTGTAAGTCGAACTAGCATTTGTTTCCCAGTCCTAAATAGTGGTGAATCACATGCAGTTTCTGGTCCTAGGAACAAATATTATTTTCTGGTTTGGAAAGTCACTATTGAGCTCCCATTGCCATACACAGTGCAAATAGCACTCACCTCTGTTCCCAGCAAGTACAGTGTATTGGACTGAAGAGGAGCTACTGTTCTTGTCAGTTTTCTAAGCAGAATTGAACTAGATATGGCCTGTGGGTGTAGGAAGCACAGTTCTTTTGTTCTCAGCAAGCTCACTATTCGTAACCCATAGGAAACACAGTAGAGTAGAATAGTGCCCTTTTATCAAAAGCAGAGTGTGTTTCTTATAAGGCGAGCTAGCGTTTGTTTCCCAGACTTAATGGAGTTGAATCCCATGCAGTTTCTGGTCCTACCAGCAAGAATTGTTTTCTGGTAACAAGAGTCACTATTGCACTCCCATTGAGATACACAGTGCAAATAGCACTCGCGTCTGTTCCCAGCAAGTACAGTGTATTGGACTGAAGAGGAGCCACTGATCTTGTCATTTTCCTAAGCAGAGTTGAACTAGATATGGCCCGTGTGTGTAGGAAGCACAGTTCTTTTGTTCAGAGCAAGCTCACTGTTCGGACCCCATAGGAAACACAGTAGAGTAGAAGAGTGCTCTTTTCTCAAAAGCAGAGTGTGTTTCTTGTAAGGCGAGCTAGCGTTTGTTTCCCAGTCCTAAATGAGGTTGAATCACATGCAGTATCTGGTCCTACGAGCAAGAGTTGTTTTCTGGTAAGAAGAGTCACTATTGCGTTCCCATTGCCATACACAGTGCAAATAGCACTCGCTTCTGCTTCCAGCAATTACATTGTATTGGATTGAAGAGGAGCCACTGTTCTTGTCATTTTCCTAAGCAGAGTTGAACTAGATATGGCCCATGTGTGTAGGAAGCACAGTTCTTTTGTTCTGAGCAAGCTCACTCTTCGGACTCCATAGGAAACCCAGTAGAGTAGAAGAGTGCTCTTTTCTCAAAAGCAGAGTGTGTTTCTTGTAAGGCGAGCTAGTGTTTGTTTCCCAGTCAGAAATGGAGTTGAATCCCATGCAGTTTCTGGTCCTATGAGCAAGAGTTGTGTTCTGGTAAGAAGAGTCACTATTGCGCTCCCATTGCCATACACAGTGGAAATAGCACTCGCGTCTGTTCCCAGCAAGTATAGTGTATTGGACTGAAGAGGAGCTACTGTTCTTGTCAGTTTCCTAAGCAGAGTTGAACTAGATATGGCTTGTGTGTGGAGGAAGTACAATTCTTTTGTTCTGAGCAAGCTCACTGTTCGGAACCCATAGGAAACACAGTAGAGTAGAAGAGTGCCCTTTTCTCAAAAGCAGCGTGTGTTTCTTGTAAGGTGAGCTAGTGTTTGTTTCCCAGTCAGAAATGGAGTTGAATCACATGCAGTTTTTGGTCCTATGAGCAAGAGTTTTTTTTGGTAAGAAGAGTCACTATTGCGCTCCCATTGCCATACACAGTGCAAATAGCACTCACTTCTGTTCCAGCAAGTCCAGTGTATTGGACTGAAGAGGAGCTACTGTTCTTGTCAGTTTTTTAAGCAGAGTTGAACTAGATATGGCCCGTGTGTGGAGGAAGCACAGTTCTTTTGTTGTGAGCCAGCTCACTGTTCTGGCCCTACAGGAAACATAGTAGAGTAGAAGAGTGCTCTTTTCTCAAAAGCAGAGTGTGTTTCTTGTAAGGCGAGCTAGTGTTTGATTCTCAGTCCTAAATGGAGTTGAATCACATGCAGTTTTTGGTCCTACCAGCAAGAGTTGTTTTCTGTTTAGGAAAGTCACTATTGCGTTCCCATTCCCATACACAGTGCAAATAGCACTCGCGTCTGTTCCCAGCAAGTATAGTGTATTGGACTGAAGAGGAGCTTCTGTTCTTGTCAGTTTCCTAAGCAGAGTTGAACTAGATATGACCCGTGTGTGTAGGAAGCACAGTTCTTGTGTTCTGAGCAAACTCACTGTTCGGACCCCATAGGAAACCCAGTAGAGTAGAAGAGTGCTCTTTTCTCAAAAGCAGAGTATGTTTCTTGTAAGGCGGGCTAGTGTTTGTTTCTCAGTCCTAAACGGAGTTGTGTCACATGCAGTTTCTGCTCATATGAGCAAGAGTTGTTTTCTGGTAAGAAGAGTCACTATTGCACTCCCACTGCAATACACACTGCAAAAAGCACTCATGTCTATTCCCAGCAGTACAGTGTATTGGACTGAAGAGGAGCTACTGTTCTTTTCAGTTTCCTAAGCAGAGTTGAACTAGATATGGCCCGTGTGTGTAGGAAGCACAGTTCTTTTGTTCTGAGCAAGCTCACTGTTCTGACTGTACAGGAAACACCGTGGAGTAGAAGAGTGCTCTTTTCTCAAAAGCAGAGTGTGTTTTTTGAAAGGAGAGCTAGCGTTTGTTTCCCAGTCCTAAATGGAGTTGAATCACATGCAGTTTCTATTCCTATGAGCAAGAGTTATTTTCTGGTAAGAATAGTCACTATTGCGCTCCCATTGTCATACACAGTGCAAATGGCACTCGCGTCTGTTACCAGCAAGTACAGTGTATTGGACTGAAGAGGAGCTACAGTTCTTGTCAATTTCCTAAGCAGAGTTGAACTAGATATGCCCCATGTGAGTAGGAAGCACAATTCATTTGTTCTGAGTAAGCTCACTGTTCGGACCCCATTGGAAACACATTAGAGTAGAAGAGTGCTCTTTTCTCAAAAGGAGATTGTGTTTCTTGTAAGTCGAACTAGCGTTTGTTTCCCAGTCCTAAATGGAGTTGAATCCCATGCAGTTTCTGGTCCTACGAGCAAGAGTTGTTTTCTGGTAAGAAGAGTCACTATTGCACTCCCATTGAGATACACAGTGCAAATACTCTCGCCTCTGTTCCCAGCAAGTACAGTGCATTGGACTGAAGAGGAGCTACTGTTCTTGTCAGTTTCTTAAGCAGAGTTGAACTAGATATGGCCCGTGTCTGTAGGAAGCACAATTCTTTTGTTCTGAGCAAGCTCACTGTTCTGGCCCTATAGGAAACACAGTAGAGTAGAAGAGTGCTCTTTTCTCAAAAGCAGAGTGTGTTTCTTGTAAGGCGAGCTAACGTTTGTTTCCCAGTCCTAAATGGAGTTGAATCACATGCAGGATCTGGTCCTACGAGCAAGAGTTGTTTACTGAGAAGAAGAGAAACTATTGTACTCCCATTGCCATACACAGTGCAAATAGCACTCGCTTCTGCTTCCAGCAGGTACAGGGTATTGGACTGAAGACGAGCTACTGTTCTTGTCAGTTTCCTAAGCAGAGTTGAACTAGATATGGCCCGTGTGTTTAGGAAGCACACAGTTCTTTTGTTCTGAGCAAGCTCACTTTTCGGACCCCATAGGAAACACAGCAGAGTAGAAGAGTGCACTTTTCTCAAAAGCAGAGTGTGTTTCTTGTAAGGCGAGCTAGCGTTTGTTTCCCAGTCCTAAATGGAGTTGAATCACATGCAGTTTCTATTCCTATGAGCAAGAGTTGTTTTCTGGTAAGAAGAGTCACTATTGCGCTCCCATTGCAATACACAGTGCAAATGGCAGTCGCGTCTGTTACCAGCAAGTACAGTGTATTGGACTGAAGAGGAGCTACTGTTCTTGTCAGTTTCCTAAGCAGAGTTGAACTAGATATGGCCCATGTGAGTAGGAAGCACAGTTCATTTGTTCTGAGCAAGCTCACTGTTCGGACCCCATAGGAAACACATTAGAGTAGAAGAGTGCTCTTTTCTCAAAAGCAGAGTGTGTTTCTTGTAAGGCGAGCTAACGTTTGTTTCCCAGTCCTAAATGGAGTTGAATCACATGCAGGATCTGGTCCTACGAGCAAGAGTTGTTTACTGATAAGAAGAGTCACTATTGCGCTCCCATTGAGATACACAGTGCAAATAGCACTCGCCTCTGTTCCCAGCAAGTACAGTGCATTGGACTGAAGAGGAGCTACTGTTCTTGTCAGTTTCCTAAGCAGAGTTGAACTAGATATGGCCCGTGTGTGTAGGAAGCACACAGTTCTTTTGTTCTGAGCAAGCTCACTTTTCGGACCCCATGGGAAACACAGCAGAGTAGAAGAGTGCACTTTTCTCAAAAGCAGAGTGTGTTTCTTGTAAGGCGAGCTAGCGTTTGTTTCCCAGTCCTAAATGGAGTTGAATCCCATGCAGTTTCTGGTCCTACGAGAAAGAGTTGTTTTCTGGTAAGAAGAGTCTCTATTGCGCTTCCATTTTGATACACAGGGCAAATAGCACTGGAGTCTGTTCCCAGCATGTTCAGTGTATTGGACTGAAGAGGATCTATTGTTCTTGTCAGTTTCCTAAGCAGAGTTGAACTAGATATGGCCCGTGTGTGTAGGAAGCACAGTTCTTTTATTCTGAGCAAGCTCACTGTTCTGGCCCTACAGGAAACACAGTAGAGTAGAAGAGTGTTCTTTTCTCAAAAGCAGAGTGTGTTTCTTCTAAGGCGAGCTAGCGTTTTTTTCCAAGTACTAAATGGAATTGAATCACATGCAATATTTGGTCCTATGAGCAAGAGTTGTTTTCTGGTAAGGAAAGTCACTATTGCGCTCCCATTGCCATACACAGTGCAAATAGCACTCGCGTCTGTTCCCAGCAAGTACACTGTATTGGACTGAAGAGGAGCTACTATTCTTGTCAGTTTCCTAAGCAGAGTTGAACTAGATATGGCCCATGTGTGTAGGAAGCACAGTTCTTTTGTTCTCAGCAAGCTCACTGTTCGGACCCCATAGGAGTAGGAAACACAGTAGAGTAGAAGAGTGCACTTTCCTCAAAAGCAGAGTGTGTTTCTTGTTAGGCAAGCTAGCGTTTGTTTCCCAGTCCTAAATGGAGTTGAATCACATGCAGTTTCTGGTCCTAAGAGCAAGAGTTGTTTTCTGGTAAGAAGAGTCACTATTGCACTCCAATTGAAATACACAGTACAAATAGCACTCGCCTGTGTTCCCAGCAAGTACAGTGTATTGGACTGAAGAGGAGCTACTGTTCTTGTCAGTTTCCTAAGCAGAGTTGAACTGGATATGGCCCGTGTGTGTAGGAAGCACAATTCTTTTGTTCTGAGCAAGCTCACTGTTCTGGCCCTATAGGAAACACAGTAGAGTAGAGGAGTGCTCTTTTCTCAAAAGCAGAGTGTGTTTCTTGTAAGGCGAGCTAACGTTTGTTTCCCAGTCCTAAATGGAGTTGAATCCCATGCAGTTTCTGGTCCTACGAGAAAGAGTTGTTTTCTGGTAAGAAGAGTCACTATTGTACTCCCATTGCCATACACAGTGCAAATAGCACTCGCTTCTGCTTCCAGCAAGTACAGGGTATTGGACTGAAGAGGAGCTACTGTTCTTGTCAGTTTCCTAAGCAGAGTTGAACTAGATATGGCCCGTGTGTGTGTAGGAAGCACACAGTTCTTTTGTTCTGAGCAAGCTCACTGTTCTGGCCCTACAGGAAACACAGTAGAGTAGAAGAGTGTTCTTTTCTCAAAAGCAGAGTGTGTTTCTTCTAAGGCGAGCTAGCTTTTTTTTCCCAGTCCTAAATGGAGTTGAATCTCATGCAATTTTTGGTCCTATGAGCAAGAGTTGTTTTCTGGTAAGGAAAGTCACTATTGCGCTCCCTTTGCCATACACAGTGCAAATAGCACTCGCCTCTGTTCCCAGCAAGTACAGTGTATTGGACTGAAGAGGAGCTACTGTTCTTGTCAGTTTTTTAAGCAGAGTTGAACTAGATATGGCCCGGGTGTGGAGGAAGCACATTTCTTTTGTTGTGAGCCAGCTCACTGTTCTGGTCCTACAGGAAACACAGTAGAGTAGAAGAGTGCTCTTTTCTCAAAAGCAGAGTGTGTTTCTTGTAAGGCGAGCTAGTGTTTGTTTGTCAGTCCTAAATGGAGTTGAATCACATGCAGTTTTTGTCCTACCAGCAAGAGTTGTTTTCTGTTAAGGAAAGTCACTATTGCGCTCCCATTCCCATACACAGTGCAAATAGCACTCGCGTCTGTTCCCAGCAAGTATAGTGTATTGGACTGATGAGGAGCTTCTGTTCTTGTCAGTTTCCTTTGCAGAGTTGAACTAGATTTGACCCGTGTGTGTAGGAAGCACAGTTCTTTTGTTCTGAGCAAACTCACTGTTCGGACCCCATAGGAAACCCAGTAGAGTAGAAGAGTGCTCTTTTCTCAAAAGCAGAGTATGTTTCTTGTAAGGCGGGCTAGTGTTTGTTTCTCAGTCCTAAACGAAGTTGTGTCACATGCAGTTTCTGCTCGTATGAGCAAGAGTTGTTTTCTGGTAAGAAGAGTCACTATTGCACTCCCACTGCAATACACACTGCAAAAAGCACTCATGTCTATTCCCAGCAGTACAGTGTATTGGACTGAAGAAGAGCTACTGTTCTTTTCAGTTTCCTAAGCAGAGTTGAACTAGATATGGCCCGTGTGTGTAGGAAGCACAGTTCTTTTGTTCTGAGCAAGCTCACTGTTCTGGCTCTACAGGAAACACAGTGGAGTAGAAGAGTGCTCTTTTCTCAAAAGCAGAGTGTGTTTCTCGAAAGGCGAGCTAGCGTTTGTTTCCCAGTCCTAAATGGAGTTGAATCACATGCAGTTTCCGTTCCTAGGAGAAAGAGTTGTTTTCAGGTAAAGAAAGTCACTATTGTGCTCCCATTGCCATACACAGTGCAAATAGCTCTCGCGTCTGTTCCCAGCAAGTATAGTGTATTGGACTAAAGAGGATCTACTGTTCTTGTCAGTTTCCTAAGCAGAACTGAACAAGATATGGCCCGTGTGTGTAGGAAGCACAGTTCTTTTGTTCTGAGCAAGCTCACTGTTTGGACCCCAAAGGAAACACAGTAGAGTAGAAGAGTGCTCTTTTCTCAAAAGCAGAGTGTGTTTCTTGTAAGTCGAGCTAGCGTTTTTTCCCAGTCCTAAATGGAGTTGAATCACATGCAGTTTCTGGTCCTACGAGCAAGAGTTGTTTTCTGGTAAGAAGAGTCACTATTGCGCTCCCATTGACATACACAGTGCAAATAGCACTGTCGTCTGTACCCAGCATGTACAGTGTATTGGACTGAAGAGGATCTACTGTTCTTGTCCGTTTCCTAAGCAGAATTGAACTAGATATCGCCCGTGTGTGTAGGAAGCACAGTTCTTTTGTTCTCAGCAAGCTCACTGTTCTGGCCCTATAGGAAACACAGTAGAGTAGAAGAGTGCTCTTTTCTCAAAAGCAGAGTGTGTTTCTTGTAAGGCGAGCTAGCGTTTGTTTCCCAGTCCTAAATGGAGTTGAATCACATGCAGTTTCCGTTGCTACGAGCAAGAGTTGTTTTCTGGTAAGGAAAGTCATTATTGTGTTCCCATTGCCATACACAGTGCAAATAGCACTCGCGTCTGTTCCCAGCAATTACAGTGTATTGGACTGAAGAGGAGCTACTGTTCTTGGCAGTTTCCTAAGCAGAATTGAACTAGATATGGCCCGTGTGTGTAGGAAGCACAGTTCTTTTGTTCTGAGCAAGCTCACTTTTTGGACCCCATAGGAAACACAGTAGAGTAGAAGAGTGCTCTTTTCTCAAAAGCAGAGTGTGTTTCTGGTAAGGCGAGCTAGCGTTTGTTTCCCAGTCCTAAATGGAGTTGAATCACATGCAGTTTCTGGTCCTACGAGCAAGAGTTGTTTTCTGGTAAGAAGAGTCACTATTGTGCTCCCATTGCCATACACAGTGGAATTAGCACTGGCGTCTGTACCCAGCATGTACAGGGTATTGGACTGAAGAGGATCTACTGTTCTTTTCACTTTCCTAAGCAGAGTTGAACTAGATATGGCACATGAGTGTAGGAAGCACAGTTCTTTTGTTCTAAGCAAGCTCACTGTTGGGACCCCATAGGAAACACAGTAGAGTAGAAGAGTGCTCTTTTCTCAAAAGCAGAGTGTGTTTCTTGTAAGGCGAGCTATCGTTTGTTTCCCAGTCCTAAATGGAGTTGAATCACATGCAGTTTCTGGTCCTACGAGCAAGAGTTGTTTTCTGGTAAGAAGAGTCACTATTGCGCTCCCATTGTCACACACAGGGCAAATAGCACTGGCGTCTGTTCCCAGCATGTACAGTCTATTGGAATTAAGAGGTTCTATTGTTCTTGTCAGTTTCCTAAGCAGAATTGAACAAGATATGGCCCGTGTTTGTAGGAAGCACAGTTCTTTTGTTCTGAGAATGCTCACATTTCGAACCCCATAGGAAACACAGTAGAGTAGAAGAGTGCTCTTTTCTCAAAAGCAGAGTGTGTTTCTTGTAAGGTGAACTAGCGTTTGTTTCCCAGTCCCAAATGGAGTTGAAATACAAATGCAGTTACTGGTCCTACGAGCAAGAGTTGTTTTTTGGTAAGAAGAGTCACATTTGTGCTCCCTTTGCCATACACAGTGCAAATAGCCCTCGGGTCTGTTCCCAGCAAGCACAGTGTATTGGACTGAAGAGGAGCTACTGTTCTTGTCAGTTTCCTAAGCAGAATTGAACTAGATATGGCCCATGTGTGTAGGAAGCACAGTTCTTTTGTTCTGAGCAAGCTCACTGTTTGGACCCCATAGGAAACACAGTAGAGTAGAAGAGTGCTCTTTTCTCAAAAGCAGAGTGTGTTTCTTGTAAGGCGAGCTAGCGTTAGTTTTAAAGTCCTAATTGGAGTTGAAATACACATGCAGTTTCTGGTCCTACGAGCTAGAGTTGTTTTCTGGTAAGAAGAGTCACTATTGCGCTCCCTTTGCCATACACAGTGCAAATACCCTCACGTCTGTTCCCAGCAAGTACAGTGTATTGGACTGAAGAGGAGGCACTGTTCTTGTCAGTTTCCTAAGCAGAGTTGAACTAGATATGGCCCATGTGTATAGGAAGCACAGTTCATTGTACTCAGCAAGCTCACTGTTCTGGCACTATAGGAAACACAGTAGAGTAGAAGAGTGCTCTTTCCTCAAATGCAGAGTGTGTTTTTGTAAGGTGAGCTAGCGTTTGTTTCGCAGTCATAAATGGAGTTGAATCATATTCAGTTTCCGTTCCTACGAGCAAGAGTTGTTTTCTGGTAAGGAAAGTCACTATTGCGCTCCCATTGCCATACACAGTGCAAATAGCACTCGCGTCTGTTCCCAGCAAGTACAGTGTATTGTACTGAAGAGGAGCTACTGTTCTTGTCAGTTTCCTAAGCAGAATTGAACTAGATATGGCCCGTGTGTGTAGGAAGCACAGTTCTTTTGTTCTGAGGCAAGCTCACTTTTTGGACCCGATAGGAAACACAGTAGAGTAGAAGAGTGCTCTTTTCTCAAAAGCAGAGTGTGTTTCTTGTAAGGCGAGCTAGCGTTTGTTTCCCAGTCCTAAATGGAGTT
Source organism: Peromyscus eremicus (assembly GCF_949786415.1). Taxonomy (NCBI): domain Eukaryota; kingdom Metazoa; phylum Chordata; class Mammalia; order Rodentia; family Cricetidae; genus Peromyscus; species Peromyscus eremicus. Next base: position 28,575 of record NW_026735769.1, on the reverse strand, counting down.
GAATCACATGCAGTTTCTGGTCCTACGAGCAAGAGTTGTTTTCTGGTAAGAAGAGTCACTATTGCGCTCCCATTGCCATAAACAGTGCAAATAGCACTGGCGTCTGTACCCAGGCATGTACAGTGTATTGGACTGAAGAGGATCTACTGTTCTTGTCAGTTTCCTAAGCAGAATTGAACTAGATATGGCCCGTGGGTGTAGGAAGCACAGTTCTTTTGTTCTGAGCAAGCTCCCTGTTCTGGCCCTATAGGAAACACAGTAGAGTAGAAGAGTGCTCTTTTCTCAAAAGCAGAGTGTGTTTCTTGTAAGTCGAGCTAGTGTTTGTTTCCCAGTCCTAAATGGAGTTGAATCACATGCAGTTTCTGGTCCTACAAGCAAGAGTTGTTTTCTGTTAAGAAGAGTCACTATTGCGCTCCCATTGTCACACACTCGGCAAATAGCACTGGCGTCTGTTCCCAGCATGTACAGTCTATTGGAATGAAGAGGTTCTACTGTTCTTGTCAGTTTCCTAAGCAGAATTGAACAAGATATGACCCGTGTTTTTAGGAAGCACAATTCTTTTGTTCTGAGAATGCTCACATTTCGAACCCCATAGGAAACACAGTAGAGTAGGAGAGTGCTCTTTTCTCAAAAGCAGAGTGTGTTTCTTGTAAGGTGAACTAGCGTTTGTTTCCCAGTCCCAAATGGAGTTGAAATACACATGCAGTTTCTGGTCCTACGAGCAAGAGTTGTTTTTTGTTAAGAAGAGTCACTCTTGTGCTCCCTTTGCCATACACAGTGCAAATAGCCCTCGGGTCTGTTCCCAGCAAATACAGTGTATTGGACTGAAGAGGAGCTACTGTTCTTGTCAGTTTCCTAAGCAGAATTGAACTAGATATGGCCCATGTGTGTAGGAAGCACAGTTCTTTTGTTCTGAGCAAGCTCACTGTTTGGACCCCATAGGAAACACAGTAGAGTAGAAGAGTGCTCTTTCCTCAAAAGCAGAGTATGTTTTTTGTAAGGCGAGCTAGCGTTTGTTTCGCAGTCCTAAATGGAGTTCAATCACATGCAGTTTCCAATCCTACGAGCAAGAGTTGTTTTCTGGTAAGGAAAGTCATTATTGCGCTCCCATTGCCATACACAGTGCAAGTAGCACTGGCGTCTGTACCCAGCATGTACAGTGTATTGGACTGAAGAGGATCTACTGTTCTTGTCAGTTTCCTAAGCAGAATTGAACTAGATATGGCCCGTGGGTGTAGGAAGCACAGTTCTTTTGTTCTGAGCAAGCTCCCTGTTCTGGCCCTATAGGAAACACAGTAGAGTAGAAGAGTGCTCTTTTCTCAAAAGCAGAGTGTGTTTCTTGTAAGGTGAACTAGCGTTTGTTTCCCAGTCCCAAATGGAGTTGAAATACACATGCAGTTTCTGGTCCTACGAGCAAGAGTTGTTTTTTGTTAAGAAGAGTCACTCTTGTGCTCCCTTTGCCATACACAGTGCAAATAGCCCTCGGGTCTGTTCCCAGCAAGTACAGTGTATTGGACTGAAGAGGAGCTACTGTTCTTGTCAGTTTCCTAAGCAGAATTGAACTAGATATGGCCCATGTGTGTAGGAAGCACAGTTCTTTTGTTCTGAGCAAGCTCACTGTTTGGACCCCATAGGAAACACAGTAGAGTAGAAGAGTGCTCTTTCCTCAAAAGTAGAGTGTGTTTTTTGTAAGGCGAGCTAGCGTTTGTTTCGCAGTCCTAAATGGAGTTCAATCACATGCAGTTTCCAATCCTCCGAGCAAGAGTTGTTTTCTGGTAAGGAAAGTCACTATTGCGCTCCCATTGTCATACACAGTGCAAAAAGCACTCGCGTCTGTTCCCAGCAAGTACAGTGTATTGGACTGAAGAGGAGCTACTGTTCTTGTCAGTTTCCTAAGCAGAATTGAACTAGATATGGCCCGTGTGTACGAAGCACAGTTCTTTTGTTCTAAGCAAGCTCACTGTTTGGACCCCATAGGAAACACAGTAGAGTAGAAGAGTGCTCTTTTCTCAAAAGCAGAGTGTGTTTCTTGTAAGGCGAGCTCGCGTTTGTTTCCCAGTCCTAAATGGAGTTGAATCACATGCAGTTTCTGGTCCTACGAGCAAGAGTTTTTTTCTGGTAATAAGAGTCACTATTGCCCTCCCATTGTCATATACAGGGCAAATAGCACTGGCCTCTGTTCCCAGCATGTACAGTGTATTGGACTGAAGAGGATATACTGTTCTTGTCAGGTTCCTAAGCAGAGTTGAACTAGATATGGCCCATGTGTGTAGGAAGCACATTTCTTTTGTACTCAGCAAGCTCACTGTTCTGGCCCTATAGGAAACACAATAGAGTAGAAGCGTGCTCTTTCCTCAAAAGCAGAGTGTGTTTTTTGTAAGGCGAGCTAGCGTTTGTTTGGCAGTCCTAAATGGAGTTGAATCACATGCATTTTCTGGACGTAAGAGCAAGAGTTGTTTTCTGGTAAGGAAAGTCACTATTGTGCTCCCATTGCCATACATAGTACAAATAACACTCGCGTCTGTTTCCAGCAAGTACAGTGTATTGGACTGAGAGGAGCTACTGTTCTTGTCAGTTTCCTAAGCAGAGTTCAACTAGATATGGCCCGTGTGTGTAGGAAGCACAGTTCTTTTGTTCTCAGCAAGCTCACTGTTCGGACCCCATAGAAAACACAGTAGAGTATACGAGTGCTCTTTTCTCAAAAGCAGAGTTTGTTTCTTGTAAGGCGAGCTAGCGTTTGTTTCCCAGTCCTAAGTGGAGTTGAACCAAATGCAGTTTTTGGTCCTATGAGCAAGAGTTGTTTTCTGGTAATAAGAGTCACTATTTTGCTCCCATTGCCATACATAGTACAAATAACACTCGCGTCTGTTTCCAGCAAGTACAGTGTATTGGTCTGAAGAGGAGCTACTGCTCATGTCAGTTTCCTAAGCAAAGTTGAACTAAATAAGGCCCGTGTGTGTAGGAAGCACAGTTCTTTTGTTCTGAGCAAGCTCACTGTTCGAACCCCATAGGAAACACAGTAGAGAGAAGAGTTTTCTTTTCTCAAAAGCAGAGTGTGTTTCTTGTAAGGTGAGATAGCGTTTGTTTCCCAGTCCTAAATGGAGTTGAAATACACATGCAGTTTCTGGTCTTACGAGCAAGAGTTGTTTTCTGGTAAGAGGAGTCACTATTGCGCTCCCTTTGCCATACACAATGCAAATAGCCCTCGTGTCTGTTCCCAGCAAGTACAGTGTATTGGACTGAAGAGGAGCTACTGTTCTTGTCAGTTTCCTAAGCAGGATTGAACAAGATATGTCCCGTGTGTGTAGGAAGCACAGTTCTTTTGTTCTGAGCAAGCTCACATTTCGAACCCCATATAAAACACAGTAGAGTAGAAGAGTGCATTTTTCTCAAAAGCAGAGAGTGTTTCTTGTAAGATGAGCTAGCGTTTTTTTTCCAGTCCTAATTGGAGTTGAAATACACATGCAGTTTCTGGTCCTACGAGCAAGAGTTGTTTTCTGGTAAGAAGAGTCACTATTGCGCTCCATTTGCTATACACAGTGCAAATAGCCCTCACGTCTGTTCCCAGCAAGTACAGTGTATTGGACTGAAGAGGAGCTACTGTTCTTGTCAGTTTCCTAAGCAGAGTTTAACTAGATATGGCCCATGTGTGTAGGAAGCACAGTTCATTTGTACTCAGCAAGCTCACTGTTCTGGCCCTATAGGAAACACAGTAGAGTAGAAGAGTGCTCTTTCCTCAAATGCAGAGTGTGTTTTTGTAAGGCGAGCTAGCGTTTGTTTCACAGTCATAAATGGAGTTGAATCACATTCAGTTTCCGTTCCTACGAGCAAGAGTTGTTTTCTGGTAAGGAAAGTCACTATTGCGCTCCCATTGCCATACACAGTACAAATAGCACTCGCGTCTGTTCCCAGCAAGTACAGTGTATTGGACTGAAGAGGAGCTACTGTTCTTGTCAGTTTCCTAAGCAGAATTGAACTAGATATGGCCCGTGTGTGTAGGAAGCACAGTTCTTTTGTTCTGAGCAAGCTCACTGTTCTAGCCCTACAGGAAAAACAGTGGAGTAGAAGAGTGCTCTTTTCTCAAAAGCAGAGTGTGTTTCTTGTAAGGCGAGCTAGAGTTTGTTTCCCAGTCCTAAATGGAGTTGAATCACATGCAGTTTCTGGTCCCACGTGCAAGAGTTTTTTCTGGTAATAAGAGTCACTATTGCGCTCCCATTGCCATACACAGTGCAAATAGCACTGGCGTCTGTACCCAGCATGTACAGTGTATTGGAATGAAGAGGATCTACTGTTCTTTTCAGTTTCCTAAGCAGAGTTGAACTAGATATGGCCAGTGTGTGTAGGAAGCACAGTTATTTTGTTCTGAACAAGCTCACTGTTCGGACCCCACAGGAAACACAGTAGAGTAGAAGAGTGCTCTTTTCTCAAAAGCAGAGTGTGTTTCTTGCAAGGCGAGCTAGCGTTTGTTTCCCAGTCCTAAATGGAGTTGAATCAAATGCAGTTTTTGGTCCTACGAGCAAGAGTTGTTTCCTGGTAAGAAGAGTCACTATTGCACTCCCTTTGCCATACATAGTGCAAATAGCCCTCTCGTCTGTTCCCAGCAAGTACAGTGTATTGGACTGAAGAGGAGCTACTGTTCTTGTCAGTTTCCTAAGCAGAGTTGAACTAGATATGGCCCGTGTGTGTAGGAAGCACAGTTCTTTTGTTCTGAGCAAGCTCACTGTTCGAACCTCATAGGAAACACAGTAGAGAGATGAGTGCTCTTTTCTCAAAAGCAGAGTGTGTTTCTTGTAAGGCGAGCTACTGTTTGTTTCCTAGTCCTAAATGGAGTTGAAATACACATGCAGTTTCTGGTCCTACCAGCAAGAGTTGTTTTCTGGTTAGAAGAGTCACTATTGCGCTCCCTTTGCCATACACAATGCAAATAGCCCTCGCGTCTGTTCCCAGCAAGTACAGTGTATTGGACTGAAGAGGAGCTACTGTTCTTGTCAGTTTCTTAAGCAGAGTTGAACTAGATATGGCCCATGTGTGTAGGAAGCCCAGTTCTTTTGTACTCAGCAAGCAAACTGTTCTGGCCCTATAGGAAACACAGTAGAGTAGAAGAGTGCTCTTTCCTCAAAAGCAGAGTGTGTTTCTTGTAAGGCGAGCTAGCGTTTGTTTCCCAGTCCTAAATGGAGTTGAATCACATGCAGTTTCTGGTCCTACGAGCAAGAGTTGTTTTCTGGTAAGAAGAGTCACTATTGCACTCCCATTGCCATACACAGTGCAAATAGCTCTGTCGTCTGTACCCAGCATGTACAGTGTATTGGACTGAAGAGGATCTACTGTTCTTGTCAGTTTCCTAAGCAGAATTGAACTAGATATGGCCCGTGTGTGTAGGAAGCACAGTTCTTTTGTTCTGAGCAAGCTCACTGTTCTAGCCCTATAGGAAAAACAGTGGAGTAGAAGAGTGCTCTTTTCTCAAAAGCAGAGTGTGTTTCTTGTAAGGCGAGCTAGCGTTTGTTTCCCAGTCCTAAATGGAGTTGAATCACATGCAGTTTCTGGTCCTACGTGCAAGAGTTTTTTCTGGTAATAAGAGTCACTATTGCGCTCCCATTGTCATACACAGGGCAAATAGCACTGGCCTCTGTTCTCAGCATGTACAGTGTATTGGACTGAAGAGGATCTACTGTTCTTGTCAGGTTCCTCAGCAGAGTTGAACTAGATATGGCCCATGTCTGTAGGAAGCACAGTTCTTTTGTACTCAGCAAGCTCACTGTTCTGGCCCTATAGGAAACACAGTAGAGTAGAAGAGTGCTCTTTAATCAAAAGCAGAGTGTGTTTCTTGTAAGGCGAGCTAGCGTTTGTTTCCCAGTCCTAAATGGAGTTGAATCACAAGCAGTTTCCGTTCCTACGAGCAAGAGTTGTTTTCTGGTAAGGAAAGTCACTATTGCGCTCCCATTGCCATACACAGTGCAAATAGCACTCGCGTCTGTTCCCAGCAAGTACAGTGTATTGGACTGAATAGGATCTACTGTTCTTGTCAGTTTCCTAAGCAGAATGGCACTAGATATGGCCCGTGTGTGTAGGAAGCACAGTTCTTTTGTACTCAGCAAGCTCACTGTTTGGACCCCATAGGAAACACAGTAGAGTAGAAGAGTGCTCTTTTCTCAAAAGCAGAGTGTGTTTCTTGTAAGGCGAGCTAGCATTTGTTTCCCAGTCCTAAATGGAGTTGAATCACATGCAGTTTCTGTTCCTATGAGCAAGGGTTTTTTTCTGGTAAGAAGAGTCACTATTGCGCTCCCATTGCCATACACAGGGCAAATAGCACTGGCGTCTGTACCTAGCATGTACAGCGTATTGGACTGAAGAGGATCTACTGTTCTTTTCAGTTTCCTAACCAGAGTTGAACTAGATATGGCCCGTGTGTGTAGGAAGCACAGTTCTTTGGTCTGAGCAAGCTCAATGTTCGGACCCCATAGGAAACACAGTAGAGTAGAAGAGTGCTCTTTTCTCAAAAGCAGAGTGTGTTTCTCGTAAGGCAAGCTAGCGTTTGTTGCGCAGTCCTAAATGGAGTTGAATCACATGCAGTTTCCGTTCCTACGAGCAAGAGTTGTTTTCTGGTAAGGAAAGTCACTATTGCGCTCCCATTGCCATACACAGTGCAAATAACACTGGCGTCTGTACCCAGCATGTGCAGTGTATTGGACTGAAGAGGATCTACTATTCTTGTCAGTTTCCTAAGCAGAATTGAACTAGATATGGCCCGTGTGTGCAGGAAGCACAGTTCTTTTGTTCTGAGCAAGCTCACTGTTTGGACACCATAGGAAACACAGTAGAGTAGAAGAGTGCTCTTTTCTCAAAAGCAGAGTGTGTTTCTTGTAAGGCGAGCTAGCGTTTGTTTCCCAGTCCTAAATGGATTTGAATCACAAGCAGTTTCTGGTCCTATGAGCAAGAGATGTTTTCTGGTAAGAAGAGTCACTATTGCGCTCCCATTGCCATACACAGTGCAAATAGCACTCGCGTCTGTTCCCAGCAAGTACAGTGTATTGGACTGAAGAGGAGCTACTGTTCTTGTCAGTTTCCTAAGCAGAATTGAACTAGATATGGCCCGTGTGTACGAAGCACAGTTCTTTTGTTCTGAGCAAGCTCACTGTTTGGACCCCATAGGAAACACAGTAGAGTAGAAGAGTGCTCTTTTCTCAAAAGCAGAGTGTGTTTCTTGTAAGGCGAGCTCGCGTTTGTTTCCCAGTCCTAAATGGAGTTGAATCACATGCAGTTTCTGGTCCTATGAGCAAGAGTTTTTTTCTGGTAATAAGAGTCACTATTGCCCTCCCATTGTCATATACAGGGCAAATAGCACTGGCCTCTGTTCCCAGCATGTACAGTGTATTGGACTGAAGAGGATATACTGTTCTTGTCAGGTTCCTAAGCAGAGTTGAACTAGATATGGCCCATGTGTGTAGGAAGCACAGTTCTTTTGTACTCAGCAAGCTCACTGTTCTGGCCCTATAGGAAACACAATAGAGTAGAAGCGTGCTCTTTCCTCAAAAGCAGAGTGTGTTTTTTGTAAGGCAAGCTAGCGTTTGTTTGGCAGTCCTAAATGGAGTTGAATCACATGCATTTTCTGGACGTAAGAGCAAGAGTTGTTTTCTGGTAAGGAAAGTCACTATTGTGCTCCCATTGCCATACATAGTACAAATAACACTCGCGTCTGTTTCCAGCAAGTACAGTGTATTGGACTGAGAGGAGCTACTGTTCTTGTCAGTTTCCTAAGCAGAGTTCAACTAGATATGGCCCGTGTGTGTAGGAAGCACAGTTCTTTTGTTCTCAGCAAGCTCACTGTTCGGACCCCATAGAAAACACAGTAGAGTATACGAGTGCTCTTTTCTCAAAAGCAGAGTTTGTTTCTTGTAAGGCGAGCTAGCGTTTGTTTCCCAGTCCTAAGTGGAGTTGAACCAAATGCAGTTTTTGGTCCTATGAGCAAGAGTTGTTTTCTGGTAATAAGAGTCACTATTTTGCTCCCATTGCCATACATAGTACAAATAACACTCGCGTCTGTTTCCAGCAAGTACAGTGTATTGGTCTGAAGAGGAGCTACTGCTCATGTCAGTTTCCTAAGCAAAGTTGAACTAAATAAGGCCCGTGTGTGTAGGAAGCACAGTTCTTTTGTTCTGAGCAAGCTCACTGTTCGAACCCCATAGGAAACACAGTAGAGAGAAGAGTTTTCTTTTCTCAAAAGCAGAGTGTGTTTCTTGTAAGGTGAGATAGCATTTGTTTCCCAGTCCTAAATGGAGTTGAAATACACATGCAGTTTCTGGTCTTACGAGCAAGAGTTGTTTTCTGGTAAGAGGAGTCACTATTGCGCTCCCTTTGCCATACACAATGCAAATAGCCCTCGTGTCTGTTCCCAGCAAGTACAGTGTATTGGACTGAAGAGGAGCTACTGTTCTTGTCAGTTTCCTAAGCAGAATTGAACAAGATATGTCCCGTGTGTGTAGGAAGCACAGTTCTTTTGTTCTGAGCAAGCTCACATTTCGAACCCCATATAAAACACAGTAGAGTAGAAGAGTGCATTTTTCTCAAAAGCAGAGAGTGTTTCTTGTAAGATGAGCTAGCGTTTTTTTTCCAGTCCTAATTGGAGTTGAAATACACATGCAGTTTCTGGTCCTACGAGCAAGAGTTGTTTTCTGGTAAGAAGAGTCACTATTGTGCTCCATTTGCTATACACAGTGCAAATAGCCCTCACGTCTGTTCCCAGCAAGTACAGTGTATTGGACTGAAGAGGAGCTACTGTTCTTGTCAGTTTCCTAAGCAGAGTTTAACTAGATATGGCCCATGTGTGTAGGAAGCACAGTTCATTTGTACTCAGCAAGCTCACTGTTCTGGCCCTATAGGAAACACAGTAGAGTAGAAGAGTGCTCTTTCCTCAAATGCAGAGTGTGTTTTTGTAAGGCGAGCTAGCGTTTGTTTCACAGTCATAAATGGAGTTGAATCACATTCAGTTTCCGTTCCTACGAGCAAGAGTTGTTTTCTGGTAAGGAAAGTCACTATTGCGCTCCCATTGCCATACACAGTACAAATAGCCCTCTCGTCTGTTCCCAGCAAGTACAGTGTATTGGACTGAAGAGGAGCTACTGTTCTTGTCAGTTTCCTAAGCAGAGTTGAACTAGATATGGCCCGTGTGTGTAGGAAGCACAGTTCTTTTGTTCTCAGCAAGCTCATTGTTCGGACCCCATAGAAAACACAGTGGTGTAGAAGAGTGCTCTTTTCTCAAAAGCAGAGTGTGTTTCTTGTAAGGCGAGCTAGCGTTTGTTTTCCAGTCCTAAATGGAGTTGAAATACACGTGCAGTTTCTGGTCCTACCAGCAAGAGTTGTTTTCTGGTTAGAAGAGTCACTATTGCACTCCCTTTGCCATACAAAATGCAAATAGCCCTCGCGTCTGTTCCCAGCAAGTACAGTGTACTGGACTGAAGAGGAGCTACTGTTCTTGTCAGTTTCCTAAGCAGAGTTGAACTAGATATGGCCCATGTGTGTAGGAACCACATTTCTTTGTTCTCAGCAAGCTCACTGTTCGGACCACATAGGAAACACAGTAGAGTAGAAGAGTGCTCTTTTCTCAAAAACAGAGTGTGTTTCTTGTAAGGCGAGCTAGCATTTGTTTCCCAGTCTTAAATGGAGTTGAATCACATGCAGTTTCTGGTCCTACGAGCAAGAGTTGTTTTCTGGTAAGAAGAGTCACTATTGCACTCCCGTTGCCATACACAGTGCAAATAGCTCTGTCGTCTGTACCCAGCATGTACAGTGTATTGGACTGAAGAGGATCTACTGTTCTTGTCAGTTTCCTAAGCAGAATTGAACTAGATATGGCCCGTGTGTGTAGGAAGCACAGTTCTTTTGTTCTGAGCAAGCTCACTGTTCTAGCCCTACAGGAAAAACAGTGGAGTAGAAGAGTGCTCTTTTCTCAAAAGCAGAGTGTGTTTCTTGTAAGGCGAGCTAGCGTTTGTTTCCCAGTCCTAAATGGAGTTGAATCACATGCAGTTTCTGGTCCCACGTGCAAGAGTTTTTTCTGGTAATAAGAGTCACTATTGCGCTCCCATTGCCATACACAGTGCAAATAGCACTGGCGTCTGTACCCAGCATGTACAGTGTATTGGAATGAAGAGGATCTACTGTTCTTTTCAGTTTCCTAAGCAGAGTTGAACTAGATATGGCCAGTGTGTGTAGGAAGCACAGTTATTTTGTTCTGAACAAGCTCACTGTTCGGACCCCACAGGAAACACAGTAGAGTAGAAGAGTGCTCTTTTCTCAAAAGCAGAGTGTGTTTCTTGCAAGGCGAGCTAGCGTTTGTTTCCCAATCCTAAATGGAGTTGAATCAAATGCAGTTTTTGGTCCTACGAGCAAGAGTTGTTTCCTGGTAAGAAGAGTCACTATTGCGCTCCCTTTGCCATACATAGTGCAAATAGCCCTCTCGTCTGTTCCCAGCAAGTACAGTGTATTGGACTGAAGAGGAGCTACTGTTCTTGTCAGTTTCCTAAGCAGAGTTGAACTAGATATGGCCCGTGTGTGTAGGAAGCACAGTTCTTTTGTTCTGAGCAAGCTCACTGTTCGAACCTCATAGGAAACACAGTAGAGAGATGAGTGCTCTTTTCTCAAAAGCAGAGTGTGTTTCTTGTAAGGCGAGCTACTGTTTGTTTCCTAGTCCTAAATGGAGTTGAAATACACATGCAGTTTCTGGTCCTACCAGCAAGAGTTGTTTTCTGGTTAGAAGAGTCACTATTGCGCTCCCTTTGCCATACACAATGCAAATAGCCCTCGCGTCTGTTCCCAGCAAGTACAGTGTATTGGACTGAAGAGGAGCTACTGTTCTTGTCAGTTTCTTAAGCAGAGTTGAACTAGATATGGCCCATGTGTGTAGGAAGCCCAGTTTTTTTGTACTCAGCAAGCAAACTGTTCTGGCCCTATAGGAAACACATTAGAGTAGAAGAGTGCTCTTTCCTCAAAAGCAGAGTGTGTTTCTTGTAAGGCGAGCTAGCGTTTGTTTCCCAGTCCTAAATGGAGTTGAATCACATGCAGTTTCTGGTCCTACGAGCAAGAGTTGTTTTCTTGTAAGAAGAGTCACTATTGCACTCCCATTGCCATACACAGTGCAAATAGCTCTGTCGTCTGTACCCAGCATGTACAGTGTATTGGACTGAAGAGGATCTACTGTTCTTGTCAGTTTCCTAAGCAGAATTGAACTAGATATGGCCCGTGTGTGTAGGAAGCACAGTTCTTTTGTTCTGAGCAAGCTCACTGTTCTAGCCCTGTAGGAAAAACAGTGGAGTAGAAGAGTGCTCTTTTCTCAAAAGCAGAGTGTGTTTCTTGTAAGGCGAGCTAGCGTTTGTTTCCCAGTCCTAAATGGAGTTGAATCACATGCAGTTTCTGGTCCTACGTGCAAGAGTTTTTTCTGGTAATAAGAGTCACTATTGCGCTCCCATTGTCATACACAGGGCAAATAGCAACGGCCTCTGTTCTCAGCATGTACAGTGTATTGGACTGAAGAGGATCTACTGTTCTTGTCAGGTTCCTCAGCAGAGTTGAACTAGATATGGCCCATGTGTGTAGGAAGCACAGTTCTTTTGTACTCAGCAAGCTCACTGTTCTGGCCCTATAGGAAACACAGTAGAGTAGAAGAGTGCTCTTTAATCAAAAGCAGAGTGTGTTTCTTGTAAGGCGAGCTAGCGTTTGTTTCCCAGTCCTAAATGGAGTTGAATCACAAGCAGTTTCCGTTCCTACGAGCAAGAGTTGTTTTCTGGTAAGGAAAGTCACTATTGCGCTCCCATTGCCATACACAGTGCAAATAGCACTCGCGTCTGTTCCCAGCAAGTACAGTGTATTGGACTGAATAGGATCTACTGTTCTTGTCAGTTTCCTAAGCAGAATTGCACTAGATATGGCCCGTGTGTGTAGGAAGCACAGTTCTTTTGTACTCAGCAAGCTCACTGTTTGGACCCCATAGGAAACACAGTAGAGTAGAAGAGTGCTCTTTTCTCAAAAGCAGAGTGTGTTTCTTGTAAGGCGAGCTTGCATTTGTTTCCCTGTCCTAAATGGAGTTGAATCACATGCAGTTTCTGTTCCTATGAGCAAGGGTTGTTTTCTGGTAAGAAGAGTCACTATTGCGCTCCCATTGCCATACACAGGGCAAAAAGCACTGGCGTCTGTACCTAGCATGTACAGCGTATTGGACTGAAGAGGATCTACTGTTCTTTTCAGTTTCCTAACCAGAGTTGAACTAGATATGGCCCGTGTGTGTAGGAAGCACAGTTCTTTGGTCTGAGCAAGCTCAATGTTCGGACCCCATAGGAAACACAGTAGAGTAGAAGAGTGCTCTTTTCTCAAAAGCAGAGTGTGTTTCTCGTAAGGCGAGCTAGCGTTTGTTGCGCAGTCCTAAATGGAGTTGAATCACATGCAGTTTCCGTTCCTACGAGCAAGAGTTGTTTCTGGTAAGGAAAGTCACTATTGCGCTCCCATTGCCAGACACAGTGCAAATAACACTGGCGTCTGTACCCAGCATGTGCAGTGTATTGGACTGAAGAGGATCTACTATTCTTGTCAGTTTCCTAAGCAGAATTGAACTAGATATGGCCCGTGTGTGCAGGAAGCACAGTTCTTTTGTTCTGAGCAAGCTCACTGTTTGGACACCATAGGAAACACAGTAGAGTAGAAGAGTGCTCTTTTCTCAAAAGCAGAGTGTGTTTCTTGTAAGGCGAGCTAGCGTTTGTTTCCCAGTCCTAAATGGATTTGAATCACAAGCAGTTTCTGGTCCTACGAGCAAGAGATGTTTTCTGGTAAGAAGAGTCACTATTGCGCTCCCATTGCCATACACAGTGCAAATAGCACTCGCGTCTGTTCCCAGCAAGTACAGTGTATTGGACTGAAGAAGAGCTACTGTTCTTGTCAGTTTCCTAAGCAGAATTGAACTAGATATGGCCCGTGTGTGTAGGAAGCACAGTTATTTTGTTCTGAGCAAGCTCACTGTTTGGAACCCATAGAAAACACAGTAGAGTAGAAGAGTGCTCTTTTCTCAAAAGCAGAGTGTGTTTCTTATAAGGCGAGCTAGTGTTTGTTTCCCAGTCCTAAATGGAGTTGAATCACATGCAGTTTCTGGTCCTACGAGCAAGGGTTGTTTTCTGGTAAGAAGAGACACTATTGCGCTCCCATTGCCATACACAGTGCAAATAGCACTGGCGTCTGTACCCAGCATGTACAGTTTATTGGACTGAAGAGGATCTACTGTTCTTTTCAGTTTCCTAAGCCGAGTTGAACTAGATATGGCCCATGTGTGTAGGAAGTACAGTTCTTTTGTTCTGAACAAGCTCACTGCTCGGACCCCATAGGAAACTTAGTAGAGTAGACGAGTGCTCTTTTCTCAAAAGCAGAGTGTGTTTCTTGTAAGGCGAGCTAGCGTTTGTTTCCCAGTCCTAAATGGAGTTGAATCAATGCAGTTTTTGGTCCTATGAGCAAGAGTTGTTTTCTGGTAAGAAGAGTCACTATTGCGCTCCCTTTGCCATACATAGTGCAAATAGCCCTCTCGTCTGTTCCCAGCAAGTACAGTGTATTGGACTGAAGAGGCGCTACTGTTCTTGTCAGTTTCCTAAGCAGAGTTGAACTAGATATGGTCCGTGTGTGTAGGAAGCACAGTTCTTTTGTTCTCATCAAGCTCACTGTCGGACCCCATAGAAAACACAGTAGAGTAGAAGAGTGCTCTTTTCTCAAAGGCAGAGTGTGTTTCTTGTAAGGCGAGCTAGCGTTTGTTTCCCAGTCCTAAATGCAGTTGAATCACATGCAGTTTCTGGTCCTACGAGCAAGGGTTGTTTTCTGGTAAGAAGAGTCACTATTGCGCTCCCATTGCCATACACAGTGCAAATGGCACTCGCGTCTGTACCCAGCATGTACAGCGTATTGGAATGAAGAGGATCTACTGTTCTTTTCAGTTTCCTAAGCAGAGTTGAACTAGATATGGCCCGTGTGTGTATGAAGCACAGTTCTTTTGTTCTGAACAAGCTGACTGTTCCTACCCCATAGAAAACACAGTAGAGTAGAAGAGTGCTCTTTTCTCAAAGGCAGAGTGTGTTTCTTGTAAGGCGAGCTATCGTTTGTTTCCCAGTCCTAAATGGAGTTGAATCAAACGCAGTTTTTGGTCCTACGAGCAAGAGTTGTTTTCTGGTAAGAAGAGTCACTATTGTGCTCCCATTGCCATACATAGTATAAATAACACTCGCGTCTGTACGCAGCAAGTACAGTGTATTGGTCTGAAGAGGAGCTGCTGTTCATGTCAGTTTCCTAAGCAAAGTTGAACTAGATAAGGCCCGTGTGTGTAGGAAGCACAGTTCTTTTGTTCTGAGCAAGCTCACTGTTCGAACCACATAGGAAACACAGTAGAGAGAAGAGTGCTCTTTTCTCAAAAGCAGAGTGTGTTTCTTGTAAGGCGAGCTACCGTTTGTTTCCCAGTCCTAAATGGAGTTGAATCAAATGCAGTTTTTGGTCCTACGAGCAAAAGTTGTTTTCTGGTAAGAAGAGTCACTATTGAGCTCCCATTGCCATACACAGTGCAAATAGCACTGGCGTCTGTACCCAGCATGTACATTGTATTGGACTGTAGAGGATCTACTGTTCTTGTCAGTTTCCTAAGCAGAATTGAACTAGATATGTCTCGTGTGTGTAGGAAGCACAGTTCTTTTGTTCTGAGCAAGCTCACTGTTCTAGCCCTATAGGAAACACAGTAGAGTAGAACAGTGCTCTTTTCTCAAAAGCAGAGTGTGTTTCTTGTAAGGCGAGCTAGCGTTTGTTTCCCAGTCCTAAATGGAGTTGAATCACATGCAGTTTTTGGTCCTACGAGCAAGAGTTTTTTCTGGTAATAAGAGTCACTATTGCGCTCCCATTTTCATACACAGGGCAAATAGCACTGGCCTCTGTTCTCAGCATGTACAGTGTATTGGACTGAAGAGGATCTACTGTTCTTGTCAGCTTCCTAAGCAGAGTTGAACTAGATATGGCCCATGTGTTTAGGAAGCACAGTTCTTTTGTACTCAGCAAGCTCACTGTTCTGGCCATATAGGAAACACAGTAGAGTAGAAGAGTGCTCTTTCCTCATAAGCAGAGTGTGTTTCTTTTAAGGCGAGATAGCGTTTGTTTCCCAGTCTTAAATGGAGTTGAATCACATGCAGTTTCTGTTCCTACGAGCAAGAGTTGGTTTCTGGTAAGGAAATTCACTATTGTGCACCCATTTCCATACACAGTGCAAATAGCCCTCGCGTCTGTTCCCAGCTAGTACAGTGTATTGGACTGAAGAGGAGCTACTGTTCTTGTCAGGTTCCTAAGCAGAGTTGAACTAGATATGGCCCGTGTGTAGGAAGCACAGTTCTGTTGTTCTCAGCAAGCTGACTGTTCGGACCCCATAGGAAACACAGTAGAGTAGAAGAGTGCTCTTTTCTCAAAAGCCGTGTGTTTAGTGTAAGGCGACCTAGCGTTTGCTTCCCAGTCCTAAATGGAGTTGAATCACATGCAGTTTCTGGTCCTAAGAGCAAGAGTTGTTTTCTGGTAAGAAGAGTCACTATTGCGCTCCCGTTGCCATACACAGTGCAAATAGCACTCGCGTTTGCTCTCAGCAAGTACAGTGTATTGGATTGAAGAGGAGCTACTGTTCTTGTCAGTTTCCTAAGCAGACTTGAACTAGATATGGCCCCTGTGTGTAGGAAGCACAGTTCATTTGTTCTGAGCATGCTAACTGTTCGGACGCCATAGGAAACACAGTAGAGTAGAAGACTACTCTTTTCTCAAAAGCAGAGTGTGTTTCTTGTAAGGCGAGCTAGCTTTTGTTTCCCAGTCGTAAATGAAGTTGAATCACATGCAGTTTCTGGTCCTACGAGTAGAGTTGTTTTTTGGTAAGAAGAGTCACTCTTGTGCTCCCATTGACATACACAGTGCAAATAGCACTTGCGTCTTTTCCAATCAAGTACAGTGTATTGGACTGAAGAGGAGATACTGTTCTTGTCAGTTTCCTGAGCAGAGTTGAACTAGATATGGCCCGTGTGTATAGGAAGCACAGTTCTTTTGTTCTGAGCAAGCTCACTTTCTGGCCCTATAGGAAACACAGTAGAGTAGAAGAGTGCTCTTTTCTCAAAAGCAGAGTGTGTTTCTTGTAAGGCGAGATAGTGTTTGTTTCCCAGTCCTAAATGGAGTTGAATCACATGCATTTTCTGGACGTAAGAGCAAGAGTTGTTTTCTGGTAAGGAAAGTCACTATTGCGCTCGCATTGTCATACACAGGGCAAATAGCACTGGCGTCTCTTCCCAGCATGTACAGTGTATTGGACTGAAGAGGATCTACTGTTCTTGTCAGTTTCCTAAGCAGAATTGAACTGGATACGGCCATGTGTGTAGGAAGCACAGTTCTTTTGTTCTGAGCAAGGTCACTGTTCTGGCCCTACAGTAAACACAGTAGAGTAGAAGAGTGCTCTTTTCTCAAAAGCAGAGTGTGTTTCTTGTAAGGCGAGATAGCGTTTGTTTCCAAGTCCTAAATGGAGTTGAATCACATGCAGTTTCTGTTCCTACGAGCAAGAGTTGTTTTCTGTTAAGAAGAGTCACTATTGCGCTCGCATTGTCATACACAGGGCAAATAGCACTGGCGTCTGTTCCCAGCCTGTACAGTGTATTGGACTGAAGAGGATCTACTGTTCTTGTCAGTTTCCTCTGCAGAGTTGAACTAGATATGGCCCGTATGTGTAGGAAGCACAGTTCTTTTGTTCTGAGCAAGCTCACTGTGTGGACCCCATAGGAAACTCAGTGCTCTTTTCTCAAAAGCAGAGTGTGTTAGTTGTAAGGCGAGATAGCGTTTGCTTCCCAGACCTAAAAGAAGTTGAATCACATGCAGTTTCTGGTCCTACAAGCAAGAGTTGTTTTCTGTTAAGAAGAGTCACTATTGTGCTCGCATTGTCATACACAGGGCAAATAGCACTGGCGACTTTTCCCAGCATGTACAGTGTATTGGACTGAAGAGGATCTACTGTTCTTTTCAGTTTCCTATCCAGAGTTGAACTAGATATAGCCCGTGTGTGTAGGAAGCACAGTTCTTTTGTTCTGAACAAGCTCACTGTTCTGGCCCTATAGGAAACACAGTAGAGTAGCAGAGTGCTCTTTTCTCAAAAGCAGAGTGTGTTTCTTGTAAGGCGAGCTAGCGTTTGTTTCCAAGTCCTAAATGGAGTTGAATCACATGCAGTTTCTGTTCCTACGAGCAAGAGTTGTTTTCTGTTAAGAAGAGTCACTATTGCGCTCGCATTGTCATACACAGGGCAAATAGCACTGGCTTCTTTTCCCAGCATGTACAGTGTATTGCACTGAAGAGGATCTACTGTTCTTGTCAGTTTCCTAAGCAGAATTGAACTAGATACGGCCATGTGTGTAGGAAGTACAGTTCTTTTGTTCTGAGCAAGCTCACTGTTCGGACCACATAGGAAATACAGTAGAGTAGAAGAGTGCTCTTTTCTCAAAAGCAGAGTGTGTTTCTTGTAAGTCCAGCTAGTGTTTTTTTCCCAGTCCTAAATGGAGTTGAATCACATGCAGTTAGTGGTACTAAGAGCAAGAGTTGTTTTCTGGTAAGAAGAGTCACTATTGTGCTCCCATTGCTGTACACAGTGCAAATAGCACTCGCATCTGTTCCCAGCAAGTACAGTGTATTGGACTGAATAGGAGCTACTGTTCTTGTCAGTTTCCTAAGCAGAGTTGAACTAGATATGGCCCGTGTGTGTAGGAAGCACAGTTCCTTTGTTCTGAGCAAGCTCACTGTTCTGGCCTATAGGTAACACAGTAGAGTAGAAGAGTGCTCTTTTCTCAAAAGCAGAGTGTGTTTCTTGTAAGGCGAGCTAGCGTTTGTTTCCCAGTCCTAAATGGAGTTGAATCACATGCAGTTTTTGGTCCTATGAGCAAGAGTTGTTTTCTGGTAAGGAAAGTCACTATTGCGCTCCCACTGACATACACAGTGCAAATAGCACTGGCCTCTGTTCTCAGCATGTACAGTGTATTGGACTGAAGAGGATCTACTGTTCTTGTCAGGTTCCTAAGCAGAGTTGAACTAGACATGGCCCATGTGTATAGGAAGCACAGTTCTTTTGTACTCAGCAAGCTCACTGTTCTGGCCCTATAGGAACACAGTAGAGTAGAAGAGTGCTCTTTTCTCAAAAGCAGAGTGTGTTTCTTGTAAGGCGAGGTAGCGTTTGTTTCCCAGTTTTAAATGGAGTTGAATCACATGCAGTTTCTGGTCCTACGAGCAAGAGTTTTTTCTGGTAAGAAGAGTCACTATTGCGCTCCCATTGCCATACATAGTACAAATAACACTCGCATCTGTTCCCAGCAAGTACAGTGCATTGGACTGAAGAGGAGCTACTGTTCTCGTCAGTTTTCTAAGCAGAGTTGAACTAGATATGGCCCGTGTGTGTAGGAAGCACAGTTCCTTTGTTCTGAGCAAGCTCACTGTTCTGGCCCTATAGGAAACACATTAGAGTAGAAGAGTGCTCTTTTCTCAAAAGCAGAGTGTGTTTCTTGTAAGGCGAGCTAGTGTTTGTTTCCCAGTCCTAAATGGACTTGAATCACATGCAGTTTTTGGTCCTACGCACAAGAGTTGTTTTCTGGTAAGGAAAGTCACTATTGCGCTCCCATTGCCAAACACAGTGCAAATAGAAAACGCATCTGTTCCCAGCAAGTACAGTGTATTGGACTGAAGAGGAGCTAATGTTCTTGTCCGTTTCCTTAGCAGAGTTGAACTAGATATGGCCCGTGTGTGTAGGAAGCACAGTTCTTTTGTTCTGAGCAAGCTCACTGTTCTAGCCCTATTGGAAACACAGTAGAGTGGAAGAGTGCTCTTTTCTCAAAAGCAGAGTGTGTTTCTTGTAAGGCGAGCTAGCGTTTGTTTCCCAGTCCTAAATGGAGTTGAATCACATGCAGTTTCTGGTCATACGAGCAAGAGTTTTTTCTGGTAATAAGAGTCACTATTGCGCTCCCATTGTCATACACAGGGCAAATAGCACTGGCCTCTGTTCTCAGCATGTACAGTGTATTGGACTGAAGAGGATCTACTGTTCTTGTCAGGTTCCTAAGCAGAGTTGAACTAGATATGGCCCATGTGTGTAGGAAGCACAGTTCTTTTGTACTCAGCAAGCTCACTGTTCTGGCCATATAGGAAACACAGTAGAGTAGAAGAGTGCTCTTTCCTCAAAAGCAGAGTGTGTTTCTTGTAAGGCGAGCTGGCTTTGTTTCCCAGTCTTAAATGGAGTTGAATCACATGCAGTTTCTGTTCCTACGAGCAAGAGTTGGTTTCTGGTAAGGAAATTCACTATTGTGCTCCCATTGCCATACACAGTGCAAATAGCACTCGCATCTGTTCCCAGCAAGTACAATGTATTGAACTGAAGAGGAGCTACTGTTCTTGTCAGGTTCCTAAGCAGAGTTGAACTAGATATGGCCCGTGTGTAGGAAGCACAGTTCTCTTGTTCTCAGCAAGCTGACTAATCGGACCCCATAGGAAACACAGTAGAGTAGAAGAGTGCTATTTTCTCAAAAGCCGAGTGTGTTTAGTGTAAGGCGACCTAGCGTTTGCTTCCCAGTCCTGAATGGAGTTGAATCACATGCAGTTTCTGGTCCTAAGAGCAAGAGTTGTTTTCTGGTAAGAAGAGTCACTATTGCGCTCCCATTGCCATACACAATGCAAATAGCACTCACGTTTGCTCTCAGCAAGTACAGTGTATTGGATTGAAGAGGAGCTACTGTTCTTGTCAGTTTCCTAAGCAGACTTGAACTAGATATGGCCCGTATGTGTAGGAAGCACAGTTCATTTGTTCTGAGCAAGCTAACTGTTCAGACCCCATAGGAAACACAGTAGAGTAGAAGAGTACTCTTTTCTCAAAAGCAGAGTGTGTTTCTTGTAAGGCGAGCTAGCTTTTGTTTCCCAGTCGTTAATGAAGTTGAATCCCATGCAGTTTCTGGTCCTACGAGTAGAGTTGTTTTTTGGTAAGAAGAGTCACTCTTGCGCTCCCATTGCCATACACAGTGCAAATAGCACTTGCGTCTTTTCCAATCAAGTACAGTGTATTGGACTGAAGAGGAGATACTGTTCTTGTCAGTTTCCTGAGCAGAGTTGAACTAGATATGGCCCGTGTGTATAGGAAGCACAGTTCTTTTGTTCTGAACAAGCTCACTTTCTGGCCCTATAGGAAACACAGTAGAGTAGAAGAGTGCTCTTTTCTCAAAAGCAGAGTGTGTTTCTTGTAAGGCGAGATAGTGTTTGTTTCCTAGTCCTAAATGGAGTTGAATCACATGCATTTTCTGGACGTAAGAGCAAGAGTTGTTTTCTGGTACGGAAAGTCACTATTCCGCTCTCATTGTCATACACAGGGCAAATAGCACTGGCGTCTTTTCCCAGCATGTTCAGTGTATTGGACTGAAGAAGATCTACTGTTCTTGTCAGTTTCCTAAGCAGAATTGAAGTAGATACGGCCATGTGTGAAGAA
Organism: Peromyscus eremicus; assembly: GCF_949786415.1. NCBI lineage: Eukaryota > Metazoa > Chordata > Mammalia > Rodentia > Cricetidae > Peromyscus > Peromyscus eremicus. The sequence continues at coordinate 8,054 of NW_026735769.1, read as the reverse complement.
AGCACAGTTCTTTTGTTCTGAGTAAGCTCTCTGTTCTGGCCCTATAGGAAACACAGTAGAGTAGAAGAGTGCTCTTTTCTCAAAAGCAGAGAGTGTTTCTTGTAAGGCGAGATAGTGTTTGCTTCCCAGACCTAAATGGAATTGAATCACATGCAGTTTCTGGTCCTACAAGCAAGAGTTGTTTTCTGGTAAGAAGAGTCACTATTGCGCTCGCATTGTCATACACAGGGCAAATAGCACTGGCGTCTGTTCCCAGCCTGTAGTGTATTGGACTGAAGAGGATCTACTGTTCTTGTCAATTTCCTCTGCAGAGTTGAACTAGATATGGCCCGTGTGTGTAGGAAGCACAGTTCCTTTGTTCTGAGCAAGCTCACTGTTCTGGCCCTATAGGAAACACATTAGAGTGGAAGAGTGCTCTTTTCTCAAAAGCAGAGTGTGTTTCTTGTAAGGCGAGCTAGCGTTTGTTTCCCAGTCCTAAATAGAGTTGAATCACATGCAGTTTTTGGTCCCACGCACAAGAGTTGTTCTGGTAAGGAAAGTCACTATTGCGCTCCCATTGCCAAACACAGTGCAAATAGCACTTGCATCTGTTCCCAGCAAGTACAGTGTATTGGACTGAAGAGGAGCTACTGTTCTTGTCAGTTTCCTAAGCAGAATTGAACTGGATATGGCGATTTGTGTAGAAAGCACAGTTCTTTTTTTCTGAGCAAGCTCACTGTTCTGGCCCTATAGGAAACACAGTAGAGTAGAAGAGTGCTCTTTTCTCAAAAGCAGAGTGTGTTTCTTGTAAGGCGAGCTAGCGTTTGTTTCCCAGTCCTAAATGGATTTGAATCACAAGCAAGAGTTTTTTCTGGTAAGAAGAGTAACTATTGCGATCCCATTGTCATACACAGGGCAAATAGCACTGGCATTTGTTCCCAGCATGTACAGTGTATTGGACTGAAGAGGATCTACTGTTCTTGTCAGTTTCCTAAGCAAAGTTGAACTAAATAAGGCCCGTGTGTATAGGAAGCACAGTTCATTTGTTCTGAGCAAGCTCACTGTTCGAACCCCATAGGAAACACAGTAGAGAGAAGACTTTTCTTTTCTCAGAAGCAGAGTGTGTTTCTTGTAAGGCAAGCTAGCATTGGTTTCCCAATAATAAATGGAGTTGAAATACACATGCAGTTTCTGGTCCTACCAGCAAGAGTTGTTTTCTGGTTAGAAGAGTCACTATTGCTCTCCCTTTGCCATACACAATGCAAATAGCCCTCGCGTCTGTTCCCAGCAAATACAGTGTATTGGACTGAAGAGGAGCTACTGTTCTTGTCAGTTTCCTAAGCAGAATTGAACAAGATATGGCCTGTGTGTGTAGGAAGCACAGTTCTTTTGTTCTGAGCAAGCTCACATTTCGAACCCCATTGAAAACACAGTAGAGTAGAAGAGTGCATTTTTCTCAAAAGCAGAGTGTGTTTCTTGTAAGGTGAGCTAGCGTTTGTTTCCCAGTCCTAAATGGAGTTGAAATACACATGCAGTTTCTGGTCCTACGAGCAAGAGTTGTTTTCTGGTAAGAAGAGTCACTATTGCGCTCCCTTTGTCATACACAGTGCAAATAGCCCTCACGTCTGTTCCCAGCAAGTACAGTGTATTGGACTGAAGAGGAGCTACTGTTCTTGTCAGTTTCCTAAGCAGAGTTGAACTAGATATGGCCCATGTGTGTAGGAAGCACAGTTCTTTTGTACTCAGCAAGCACACTGTTCTGGCCCTCTAGGAAACACAGTAGAGTAGAAGAGTGCTCTTTCCTCAAAAGCAGAGTGTGTTTCTTGTAAGGCGAGCTAGTGTTTGTTTCCCAGTCCTAAATGGAGTTGAATCACAGGCAGTTTCCGTTCCTACGAGCAAGAGTTGTTTTCTGGTAAGGAAAGTCAGTATTGCTCTCCCATTGCCATACACAGTGCAAATAGCACTCGCGTCTGTTCCCAGCAAGTACAGTGTATTGGACTGAAGAGGAGCTACTGTTCTTGTCTGTTTCCTAAGCAGAATTTAACTAGATATGGCCCGTGTGTGTAGGAAGCACAGTTCCTTTGTTCTGAGCAAGCTCACTGTTTGGACCCCATAGGAAACACAGTAGAGTAGAAGAGTGCTCTTTTCTCAAAAGCAGAGTGTGTTTCTTGTAAGGCGAGCTAGCGTTTGTTTCCCAGTCCTAAATGGAGTTGAATCACATGCAGTTTCTGGTCCTACGAGCAAGAGTTGTTTTCTGGTAAGAAGAGATACTATTGCGCTCCCATTGCCATACACAGTGCAAATAGCACTGGCGTCTGTACCCAGCATGTACAGCGTATTGGACTGAAGAGGATCTACTGTTCTTTTCAGTTTCCTAAGCAGAGTTGAACTAGATATGGCCCGTGTGTGTAGGAAGCACAGTTCTTTTGTTCTGAGCAAGCTCACTGTTCGAACCCCATAGGAAACACAATAGAATAGAAGAGTGCTCTTTTCTCAAAAGCAGAGTGTGTTTCTTGTAAGGCGAGCTAGCGTTTGTTTCCCAGACCTAAATGGAGTTGAATCACATGCAGTTTCTGGTCCTACGAGCAAGAGTTGTTTTGTGGTAAGAAGAGTCACTATTGCGCTCCCATTGTCACACACAGGGCAAATAGCACTGGCGTCTGTTCCCAGCATGTACAGTCTATTGGACTGAAGAGTTTCTACTGTTCTTGTCAGTTTCCTAAGCAGAGTTGAACTAGATATGGCCCGTGTGTGTAGGAAGCACAGTTCTTTTGTTCTGAGCAAGCTCAATGTTCAGACCCCATAGGAAACACAGTAGAGTAGAAGAGTGCATTTTTCTCAAAAGCAGAGTGTGTTTCTTGTAAGGCGAGCTAGCGTTTGTTTCCCAGTCCTAAATGGAGTTGAAATACACGTGCAGTTTCTGGTCCTACGAGCAAGTGTTGTTTTTTGGTAAGAAGAGTCACTATTGTGCTCCCTTTGACTTACACAGTGCAAATAGCCCTTGTGTCTGTTCCCAGCAAGCACCGTGTATTGGACTGAAGAGGAGCTACTGTTCTTGTCTGTTTCCTAAGCAGAGTTGAACTAGATTTGGCCCATGTGTGTAGGAAGCACAGTTCTTTTGTACTCAGCAAGCTCACTGTTCTGGCCCTATAGGAAACACAGTAGAGTAGAAGAGTGCTCTTTCCTCAAAAGCAGAGTGTGTTTTTTGTAAGGCGAGCTAGCGTTTGTTGCGCAGTCCTAAATGGAGTTGAATCACATGCAGTTTCTGGTTCTACGAGCAAGGGTTGTTTTCTGGTAAGAAGAGACACTATTGCGCTCCCATTGCCAAACACAGTGCAAATAGCACTTGCATCTGTTCCCAGCAAGTACAGTGTATTGGACTGAAGAGGAGCTACTGTTCTTGTCAGTTTCCTAAGCAGAATTGAACTGGATATGGCCATTTGTGTAGAAAGCACAGTTCTTTTTTTCTGAGCAAGCTCACTGTTCTGGCCCTATAGGAAACACAGTAGAGTAGATGAGTGCTCTTTTCTCAAAAGCAGAGTGTGTTTCTTGTAAGGCGAGCTAGCGTTTGTTTCCCAGTCCTAAATGGATTTGAATCACATGCAGTTTCTGGTCCTACAAGCAAGAGTTTTTTCTGGTAAGAAGAGTAACTATTGCGATCCCATTGTCATACACAGGGCAAATAGCACTGGCATTTGTTCCCAGCATGTACAGTGTATTGGACTGAAGAGGATCTACTGTTCTTGTCAGTTTCCTAAGCAAAGTTGAACTAAATAAGGCCCGTGTGTGTAGGAAGCACAGTTCATTTGTTCTGAGCAAGCTCACTGTTCGAACCCCATAGGAAACACAGTAGAGAGAAGACTTTTCTTTTCTCAGAAGCAGAGTGTGTTTCTTGTAAGGCAAGCTAGCATTGGTTTCCCAATAATAAATGGAGTTGAAATACACATGCAGTTTCTGGTCCTACCAGCAAGAGTTGTTTTCTGGTTAGAAGAGTCACTATTGCTCTCCCTTTGCCATACACAATGCAAATAGCCCTCGCGTCTGTTCCCAGCAAATACAGTGTATTGGACTGAAGAGGAGCTACTGTTCTTGTCAGTTTCCTAAGCAGAATTGAACAAGATATGGCCTGTGTGTGTAGGAAGCACAGTTCTTTTGTTCTGAGCAAGCTCACATTTCGAACCCCATTGAAAACACAGTAGAGTAGAAGAGTGCATTTTTCTCAAAAGCAGAGTGTGTTTCTTGTAAGGTGAGCTAGCGTTTGTTTCCCAGTCCTAAATGGAGTTGAAATACACATGCAGTTTCTGGTCCTACGAGCAAGAGTTGTTTTCTGGTAAGAAGAGTCACTATTGCGCTCCCTTTGTCATACACAGTGCAAATAGCCCTCACGTCTGTTCCCAGCAAGTACAGTGTATTGGACTGAAGAGGAGCTACTGTTCTTGTCAGTTTCCTAAGCAGAGTTGAACTAGATATGGCCCATGTGTGTAGGAAGCACAGTTCTTTTGTACTCAGCAAGCACACTGTTCTGGCCCTCTAGGAAACACAGTAGAGTAGAAGAGTGCTCTTTCCTCAAAAGCAAAGTGTGTTTCTTGTAAGGCGAGCTAGTGTTTGTTTCCCAGTCCTAAATGGAGTTGAATCACAGGCAGTTTCCGTTCCTACGAGCAAGAGTTGTTTTCTGGTAAGGAAAGTCAGTATTGCTCTCCCATTGCCATACACAGTGCAAATAGCACTCGCGTCTGTTCCCAGCAAGTACAGTGTATTGGACTGAAGAGGAGCTACTGTTCTTGTCTGTTTCCTAAGCAGAATTTAACTAGATATGGCCCGTGTGTGTAGGAAGCACAGTTCTTTTGTTCTGAGCAAGCTCACTGTTTGGACCCCATAGGAAACACAGTAGAGTAGAAGAGTGCTCTTTTCTCAAAAGCAGAGTGTGTTTCTTGTAAGGCGAGCTAGCGTTTGTTTCCCAGTCCTAAATGGAGTTGAATCACATGCAGTTTCTGGTCCTACGAGCAAGAGTTGTTTTCTGGTAAGAAGAGATACTATTGCGCTCCCATTGCCATACACAGTGCAAATAGCACTGGCGTCTGTACCCAGCATGTACAGCGTATTGGACTGAAGAGGATCTACTGTTCTTTTCAGTTTCCTAAGCAGAGTTGAACTAGATATGGCCCGTGTGTGTAGGAAGCACAGTTCTTTTGTTCTGAGCAAGCTCACTGTTCGAACCCCATAGGAAACACAATAGAATAGAAGAGTGCTCTTTTCTCAAAAGCAGAGTGTGTTTCTTGTAAGGCGAGCTAGCGTTTGTTTCCCAGACCTAAATGGAGTTGAATCACATGCAGTTTCTGGTCCTACGAGCAAGAGTTGTTTTGTGGTAAGAAGAGTCACTATTGCGCTCCCATTGTCACACACAGGGCAAATAGCACTGGCGTCTGTTCCCAGCATGTACAGTCTATTGGACTGAAGAGTTTCTACTGTTCTTGTCAGTTTCCTAAGCAGAATTGAACAAGATATGGCCCGTGTGTGTAGGAAGCACAGTTCTTTTGTTCTGAGCAAGCTCACATTTTGAACCCCATAGGAAACACAGTAGAGTAGAAGAGTGCATTTTTCTCAAAAGCAGAGTGTGTTTCTTGTAAGGCGAGCTAGCGTTTGTTTCCCAGTCCTAAATGGAGTTGAAATACACGTGCAGTTTCTGGTCCTACGAGCAAGTGTTGTTTTTTGGTAAGAAGAGTCACTATTGTGCTCCCTTTGACTTACACAGTGCAAATAGCCCTTGTGTCTGTTCCCAGCAAGCACCGTGTATTGGACTGAAGAGGAGCTACTGTTCTTGTCTGTTTCCTAAGCAGAGTTGAACTAGATTTGGCCCATGTGTGTAGGAAGCACAGTTCTTTTGTACTCAGCAAGCTCACTGTTCTGGCCCTATAGGAAACACAGTAGAGTAGAAGAGTGCTCTTTCCTCAAAAGCAGAGTGTGTTTTTTGTAAGGCGAGCTAGCGTTTGTTGCGCAGTCCTAAATGGAGTTGAATCACATGCAGTTTCTGGTTCTACGAGCAAGGGTTGTTTTCTGGTAAGAAGAGACACTATTGCGCTCCCATTGCCATACACAGTGCAAATAGCACTGGCGTCTGTACCCAGCATGTACAGCGTATTGGACTGAAGAGGATCTACTGTTCTTTTCAGTTTCCTAAGCAGAGTTGAACTAGATATGGCCCATGTGTGTAGGAAGGACAGTTCTTTTGTTCTGAACAAGCTCACTGTTCGGACCCCATAGGAAACTTAGTAGAGTAGACGAGTGATCTTTTCTCAAAAGCAGAGTGTGTTTCTTGTAAGGCGAGCTAGCGTTTGTTTCCCAGTCCTAAATGGAGTTGAATCAATGCAGTTTCCGTTCCTACGAGCAAGAGTTGTTTTCTGGTAAGGAAAGACACTATTGCGCTCCCATTGCCATACACAGTGCAAATAGCACTCGCGTCTGTTCCCAGCAAGTACAGTGTATTGGACTGAAGAGAAGCTACTGTTCTTGTCAGTTTCCTAAGCAGAATTGAACTAGATATGGCCCGTGTGTGTAGGAAGCACAGTTCTTTTGTACTCAGCAAGCTCACTGTTTGGAACCCATAGGAAACACAGTAGACTAGAAGAGTGCTCTTTTCTCAAAAGCAGAGTGTGTTTCTTGTAAGGCGAGCTAGCATTTGTTTCCCAGTCCTAAATGGAGTTGAATCACATGCAGTTTCTGGTCCTACGAGAAGGGTTGTTTTCTGGTAAGAAGAGTCACTATTGCGCTCCCATTGCCATACACAGTGCAAATAGCACTGGCGTCTATACCCAGCATGTACAGCGTATTGGACTGAAGAGGATCTACTGTTCTTTTCAGTTTCCTAAGCAGAGTTGAACTAGATATGGCCCGTGTGTGTAGGAAGCACAGTTCTTTTGTTCTGAGCAAGCTCAATGTTCGGACCCCATAGGAAACACAGTAGAGTAGAAGAGTGCTCTTTTCTCAAAAGCAGAGTGTGTTTCTCATAAGGCAAGCTAGTGTTTGTTTCCCAGTCCTACATGGAGTTGAATCACATGCAGTTTTTGGTCCTAAGAGCAAGAGTTGTTTTCTGGTAAGAAGAGTCACTATTGCGCTCCCATTGCCATACATAGTACAAATAACACTCGCGTTTGTTTCCAGCAAGTACAGTGTATTGGTCTGAAGAGGAGCTACTGTTCATGTCAGTTTCCTAAGCAAAGTTGAATTAGATAAGTCCCGTGTGTTTTGGAAGCACAGTTCTTTTGTTCTGAGCAAGCTCACTGTTCGAACCCCATAGGAAACACAGTAGAGAGACGAGTGCTCTTTTCTCAAAAGCAGAATGTGTTTCTTGTAAGGCGAGCTACCGTTTGTTTCCCAGTTTTCAATGGAGTTGAAATACACATGCAGTTTCTGGTCCTACCAGCAAGAGTTGTTTTCTGGTTAGAAGAGTCACTATTGCGCTCCCTTTGCCATACACAGTGCAAATAGCCCTCATGCCTGTTCCCAGCAAGTACAGTGTATTGGACTGAAGAGGAGCTACTCTTCTAGTCATTTTCTTAGCAGAGTTGAAATAGATAAGGACCATGTGTGCAGTAAGCACAGTTCTTTTGTACTCAGCAAGCTCACTGTTCTGGCCCTATAGGAAACACAGTAGAGTAGAAGAGTGCTCTTTTCTCAAAAGCAGAGTGTGTTGCTTGTAAGGCGAGCTAGAATTTGTTTCCCAGTCCTAAATGGAGTTGAATCACATGCAGTTTCTGTTCCTACGAGAAGGGTTGTTTTCTGGTAAGAAGAGTCACTATTGCGCTCCCATTGCCATACACAGTGCAAATAGCACTGGCGTCTATACCCAGCATGTACAGCGTATTGGAGTGAAGAGGATCTACTGTTCTTTTCAGTTTCCTAAGCAGAGTTGAACTAGATATGGCCCGTGTGTGTAGGAAGCACAGTTCTTTTGTTCTGAGCAAGCTCAATGTTCAGACCCCATAGGAAACACAGTAGAGTAGAAGAGTGCTCTTTTCTCAAAAGCAGAGTGTGTTTCTCGTAAGGCAAGCTAGTGTTTGTTTCCCAGTCCTACATGG